>NW_027600270.1:0-16607 GCF_964194155.1 Cetorhinus maximus | reverse complement strand
GTGGGTGGAGAGAGAGAGAGAGAGAGTGGGAGGAGAGAGAGAGAGTGGGAGGAGAGAGAGTAGGAGGAGAGAGAGAGAGTAGGAGGGGAGGGAGAGAGTGGGAGGAGAGAGAGAGAGAGTGGGAGGAGAGAGAGAGAGAGAGAGTGGGAGGAGAGAGAGAGAGAGAGTGGGAGGAGAGAGAGAGAGAGAGTAGGAGGAGAGAGAGAGAGAGTGGGAGGAGAGAGAGAGAGAGAGGAGAGAGAGTGTGGGAGGAGAGAGAGAGTGGGAGGAGAGAGTGTTGGAGAGAGAACGAGAGATAACAAGGACCTGTTAAAGACATTTGGCAATGGTCTCATTCACCATCCTCCCAATTCACCCTCACCCCTGTCACCCCAAATTCCATTGATCTGATGCAGTTAGAATCTCGAAATACTGTCCACACTCCCCACTCTCACTTTCCCAAGTTTGCCATCCTGTAGGTTTTCTAGTTCTGTACCCATTGTACAGCTGACAAGTACCACAGATGTAGGCCATTCAGCCCCTCAAGGCTGTCCCATCATTTAACAGCTGATCTTCATCCTAACTTCATCCATCCGCTTTGGCTCCATATCCCTTAATACCCCTGGACCAACAAAACACTAAGCATCTCCGATTTAAAGTGACTCCATGAACTCCGACATGATGCTTTTTGAGAGAGAGAGTTTCACATTTCTGCCAACCCTTTGCATGAAGAAGCTTTTCCTAATTTCTCTCCTGGACGGATTAGCTCTGGTTTTAAGGTTATATTATTTTGTCCTGCACGGTAAATAGGAACTGGAACGAGAGTGCTCATAAAACCCACTTCACGTGAAACCCCCACCAGCAGATATAGAGACAACCACCAGCCACACTCCGCTGAAGTGGGAAGTGAACGGATATTGTCCAACCCAGTGTGTCACCCAGTCATTCACATTCAGAAAGTAATTAGAAATCCAGACTAAAATAGCTTCTCAAGGATATTTTGCTTTGTAAGGTTCTATATAAATGCAAATTATTGCCATGTTTTAAAACCAATTAAGTCAATGTTATAATGTAGGAGACACGGCAGCCAATTTGTGCACAGCAAGCTCCCACAAGTAATAAGATAACACCAGATAGCCTGTTGGTTGAAGGTTAAGTATTGGCCAGGACACCAGGGAGAACTCCCCTGGGATCTGGTATGGTCACCGGAGATGGCAGACAGGGTCTCATCCGAAAGACAGCAGCTGTGGCGGCGTCGCACTCCCTCAGTCCTGCACTCGGAGTGTCAGCTTGGATTCTGCGCCATTTGTTTTTTTTTTTAAGGACTGTGGGCACCACAGCACAGAACTGATTCAACAGCAGTTGGCAAACTGCATTCGGAGCACAGGAGGACTGGTGCAAGAAAAGGAAATAAGTATCACCAGATCCTGTAAGAGATGCTGGTCGGAGCTGAGGTAGGTTTTTGGGGCCGAGTTTGGCAGCTTTATTACACTGAATTTACACAGTAACAGGCTTTGCGGCCTACATGATCCAAGCTGGTGTTTCTCCTCAACGTTAGCTTTCTTCCACCTGTCTTCATCTCAGCCTATCAGCATATCCTTCTATCCCTTTCTCCCTCATGCGCTTGTCTAACTTTCCCTTAAATGTATCTATGTTATTTGCCTCAACCACTCACTGTGGTAGCGAGTTCCACATTCTCACCACTCCCTGGGTAAAGAGGTTTCCCCACAATTTCTGCCTCTCTTATATTTACAGCCCCCTACTTTAGGATTCCCTCACAATGAAAAACAGCTTCTCCAAGTCTCCGCTGGCAAAAATCCTTTATAACCCCGAACATATGATAAGAGTAGACCATAGGGTTCCTCCAGCATGGCTGATCTATATTTCCTGCACTTTTCCACCCGCTCCCTATATTGCCCCAAAATCTCTCTCTCTTGGCCTCAAACATACTCAATGACTAAGCATCCACAGGCCCGCTGAGAATTTCAAAGATTTACAACCCTCTCAAGTGAAAATCCTCATCCCAGTCTTCAATGGGCGACCCCTTATTCTGAAACTGTGGCCCCCATGTTCTACATTCGCCAGCCGGAGCGGGTTGGGGGGGACCTCTATGTCTACCCTGTCAAACCCCTTCGGAATCTTGTAAAGGAATTAGCCATTATCCACAAGGAACAACGGGCATCTCGCCCCATTACAGAGACATGATTGGTTCTTTGTTTGAGAGGCAACACTCCACATCAAGCCTGGGGCAAGGCACGGAGACAGGCCTCCATGAACTACCACAGCAGGTACAGGGGTTGAATTTGCTCCATTGGCGTCATTCTGCATCACACTCTTACCAACAGACTTAATGAGCCCCTAAGAATCTTGCATTCTTTATACTTCCATGGGGCGCGGGTGTCACTGGCAAGGCTAGCATTTGCTGCCCATCCCTAATTGCCCTTGAACTGAGTGGCTTGCTAGGCCATTTCAGAGGGCAGTTACTGTGGTTCTGTATTCACATGTAGGCCAGACCAGGTAAGGATGGCAGATTCCCTTCCCTAAGGGACATTAGTGAACCAGATGGGTTTTTATGACAATCGATGGTGCCTTCGTGGTCACCATTAAGACTAGTTTTTAATTCCAAATTTTATTAATTGAATTTAAGTTCCACCAGCTGCCGTGGTGGGATCTGAACCAATGTCCCCCTGGGCATTAGCCTGGGCCTCTGGATTACTGGTCCAGTGATATTACCTCCACATCACCGTCTCCCCTTAAATAATTCTCCCCTGTATGTGTCAATGAGATCATCTCTCATCCTTCTAAACTCCAGAGAATATCAGCCCAATTTACTCAGCCTCTCATCATAGGAGAACGCCCTCATCCCAGTGAACCATGCGAGGAAAATTCTGCTGTACCACCACCAATATCCTTCCTTAAATATGGAGGCCAGACCTGCAGACAGTATTCCAGGTGTGGTCTCACCAGAGCCCTATACAATTGAGCAAGGCTTCTTTATTCTTGTACTCCAATCTCCTGGCCATAAAGGCCAACATGCCATTCGCTTTCCGAATTGTTTGCACGCTAATTTTCTGCATTCCTTGCATGAGTACACCCCTGTCCCTCTGGACAGCAACATTGAAAATTTCTCAGCGTTTAAAAAATATTCTGCTTTTCTGTTCTTCCTATCTCAGTGAATGACCTCACTTTTTCCGAGATTATGCTCCATCTGCCATTTTGTAGGTCAAGAGGTCACAGACTTAACCTGTCTCGAACTCTTGGTTGCCTCAGTTTACATTACAAAACTAGGTGGGAGTGTAAGTAAACTTGGGTACATTACTGTGTCTCTTCGTCTAAGTCATTACAATAGATTGCAGATAGCTGAGAGACCAGCACTGATCCTTGCGGCACTCCAGTGGACGCAGCCTGCCAACTTGAAAATGCCCCATTCACCCCTTTGCTTCCTGCCCGTTAATAACCCCTCGATCCACTCTAATACAGTCGTTTGGTGGTACAGAACTTGAGTATTGCTGAAAACAGAGACATGTCAAAGCTTTTCATCTTGCACTCATCAGGACACTTCACAAGAATACCAATACAAGGGGAAAACAATTTATACTGTATGTGAAGAGAGTATCTCTACCAGAGTCCATCTGCCAACCAATCATGAATTGTTATTTTCCCCTTAAATTGGCATTCCTACAAAGTATCCTGATGAGTGCGAGATGGAAAACTTTGACACGTCTCTTTTTTCAGCAATACTGATGCTAATATATTACCCCCAACACCATAAGCCTTTATCTTGTGTAACAACCTTTGCTGTAGCACCTTGTCAAATGCCACCTGGAATTCCAAATATTCAACATCTTTATCTACACCTGATTACATCCTTAAAAAGCTCCAATAAATTTATCGGATAATACTTCCTCTTCATAAAACCCTGTTGACTGTCTAAACACACGATGATTTTCTAAATGCCTTGTAAACAACTTCTCGGTATTAGGTTCCAACATTTCATCGACAACTGAAGATCTCTATCAGGCAGCAACTGAACCTGGTCACTTCTATCAGGAAAGAGTTTCAGTTCAATCCTGCCCACCAGGTATAAACTTCAGTTCTGCTATTGTCTGCATAAATCCTTTTGCACTACGTGTTGGATTTATCAGTGACTTCCTTACAGAGGTGACCCTCGTTTTGGATTGTGCCTACATTATTAATTTGAATCTGACCCTACTCTCAATGGGTCCGGGGGCTCAGAGTGAATCTGTCCTCCGGGATTAAGACACTAAAGAGAGCTTGGGAAGAGTTCAGGACGTTTTGATTGCTGACGCGTGCACAAGAACGCCGCTCGCCCGCACCGCAGTCACGTGGCTGACCTGTGACCTTGTTCTCCTCTGGGTCCCCCGGCTCTTCTGAGTTGACAGTCACCACCTGTACGGAGACCGAGGATCGGGACACTCCCGCTGGCCACACCTTGTGGGTCTGCATGTGCTTCTTGACATTCGATTTCTGAGCAAAGGCACGGCCACAAACAATGCACTGGAACGGCTTCTCCCCTGTATGGCTGCAAAAATAATAAAGGTGGAGGGGGTGGGGAGAAGAGGGTCAGAGGTCATTCAGGAGGACCAAAGGTGACAAAGGCATTCCAACTTCAAACAAGTTCAGCAAACTTCATTACCGTCAACAAAGGGAACATCACATCAGGGGAGCTTCAAATCTAGACTTAGGGGGATGATTGTTCAGAGAGTTTTAATACAACTTTGTCAGGTCCCTAATGAGAGAAAGAAAGGACTTGCATTTATATAGCACCTTTCACAACCTCAGGAAGTCTAAAGTGCTTTACAGCCAATGAAGCACTTTTGAAGTGTAGTCACTGCTATAAAGTGGGAAACGCAGCAACCAATGAGCACACAGCAAACTCCCCCCCCAAACCGCAATATGATGATGAGCAGGTCACCTGTTTTGAAAATATCGGGCAGGACACTGGGAGAACTCTCCTGGTCTTCTTCAAAATAGTATTGTTGAGTCTTTTACATCTACCCAAGGCGGCAGACAGAGGCTTAACGTCTTGTCCCAAAGACGGCACCTCTGACAGTGCTGCACTCGATCGATGCCGCACTGAGAGCGTCAGCCGGGATTTTCCTGTTGGAGTCTTGGAGTGCGACCCACTGAGCCGGGACTGAGGTAAGTGCAGGGGAGTGTCTGCTGTAAGCGCTCTCCCGAGCAGGGGGGGGTCGTGCACAATGAAATCCCCTCAAAACCGAGGGGGGGGGAGAATCCCGTGCCCCACACCCCCATCGGTTACTGACTGAAAAATGGGGCCAAGTGGTTCAAGGAGCCATTCAGGGAGATGGTGGTGTGGTGATAATGTCACTGGACTACTAATCCAGAGGCCCAGGCTAATGCTGTCCCGGGACCCAGGAGGTCACGGGTTCAAATCCCACCATGGCAGCTGGTGGAACTGAAGTTCAACTTAAATGAATCTGTAATTATACAACTAGTCTCAGTAACGGTGACCATGACAAGTAAAGACCCACCCGGTTCACTAATGCTCTTCACGGAAGGCAATCTGCCATCCTCACCTGGTCTGGCCTACGTGTAACTCCAGACCAACAACAATATGGTTAACCCTTAACTGCCCCCTGCAATGGCTGAGCAAGCCACTCAATTCAAGTCAATTAGGGATGGGTAACAAATGCTGGGTCAGCCAGTGACACCCACATCCCATTACAGAGTGTGTGGCAAATAGTGTGGAGGAGGGGGGCAGGGTGTAATAGGGAAGATAAGAAAATCAATCATGCACAGAGACACACACACACAGTCCCGCAGATCAGGGAGTGTTAATGCTGAAATAATCCTCAAGGGATTTAATGGGATATTGCCCACTATAAATGGCAGTAGCAGAGAGTGCTTGTTGATAGAAACACACATGTCCTAATACACAGGGAGAGGAGAGGCAGTACTGATGCTATAAAAATATCTTCAATCAACACTTTCAGCATCTTTACTAATCCTTTATTGGTCCCTGGTTCGCTCTCAGTTGGAGCAGTGTGTCCAGTTCTGGGCACCGCACCTTAGGAAGGAAATCCAAACGGTGATGACGGTGTAGGAGAGATTTATCAGAACGGGTCCAGTGGTAAGGGACTTCAGTCATGTGGAGAGGCTGGAGAAGCTGGGGTCGTTTGCCTTAGGGGAGGTTAAGAGGGGCTTTGATAGAGGTGTTCAAAATCATAAGGGGTTTTGAGTGAGTAAAGGAGAAACTGATTCCAGGGACAGGAGGTTTGGTAACTGGGAGGGGGGTACAGAGTTAAGATAATTGGCAGAAGAACCAGAGGTGACTTGAGGGAAAGAGGAACGATGTGAAAGGGAAGGCCAGTGGGATAGGGTTAATTGGATAGCTGCACCAGCACAGGGTCAATGGGCTGAATGGCTCCTTCTGAGCTGTATCATTCTATCAGGAGCTAGTCAGGAGAGGAGAGAGACGTTCGGGTGATGGTCTCTCGCTTAGACCAGGTCCCAGGAGGAAACCAACCCTCGTACCTTCTGATATGCTGCTGGAGGTCAAAATTTTTGGCGAACATCTTGTTGCAATAGTGGCATTTCAGCTTCTGCAATTTTCCTTTCCCTGAAACAGAGAGAAAGAGTTTGCGACGCTCGCTCAGGTTGTTCCTCGTTGATCTTTCCTAACCAGCTGCATTATTGGCTCGTGCAGAAATGCTTTCAGGAGCACTGACCGACACTCCAACCCTTCACTTAGAGGAGGAACCCAGAGCCCAACAGCCCAGTCACAATTCGATGCAGGAGAGATGGTGATGGAGGCACCTCTATGTGGAACACTATCATCTGCAGCCCACCCCCAGCACCGTGTCCCTGTTACACTCACACTGACCAGACACAGGGTACAGATTTCCCAGGCACCATCTGCTCTCTAGGTCCCTCACTCAAGTGGCCATTCTCCATTTACACAGTAAACGCCAGTAGGTTATTCAACTCCAGGAGGCATCACAGCTCATCCCAATCCGATCCTGGGCGGGAGGAGGAGTAACACTGACGATCAGGAGCAGGAACTGGGGATGATTTTCCTTCACCCCCATCACGGAATGATGTCTGTACTATTGCACTAACTGAATCTGGGGAGCGGGGGTGGAGATGTTCCTAGGCCTGTACCGGATCTCACAGACTCGAGGATTGTTACTGAGCGGAGATAAATCTCCCTCCCCCCACTCTCCTCCCAAACAGACCTGGAAGTTACAAAGATTCCGCTCCCTTTAGGAGGAAAATCCTAATAAACACAAGAGCGAGAGACCAGAAAGAATAACTTCTTTGGGTTGGAACACATACATTGCATTTCCTGACACCTTTCCCCACCTCAGAATGTCCCACAGCACTTCCCAGCCAATCAGGTACATTTGAAGTTTAGTCACTGTTGTGAGGAAACACAGCAGCCAATTTATGCACAGCACGATCCCAAAACAAGGCAGTGACAATAACCAGGTGACCTGTTTTTGGGGTCTGGTTGAAGATAAACATTGGCCCAGGACTCCAGGGAGAACCCCCTTGCTCTTATTGTGCCGTAGGATCTTCTACATCCACCCAAGGGGGCAGACTGACCCTCACTTTAACGTCTCATCCAAAAGAAGGCGCCTCTGACAGTGCAGCACTGCCTCAGTACCTCAGCCTCGGTTTTGTGCTCAGGACTCCAGAGTGGGGACTTAAAAATCAACCGGCTTCTGACCATAGGGTGGGAGTGAGAGGGGAGGGTCACCTCCGACTCCTGCTGGGGTCCTCACCTTCCGGTAAGCCCATGGTGTCTTTGGGCTCCCTGTTCTTCTCGTTCCCAGAATCGAAGGTGGGGAGGTCGTTGGTTCCAGGGTTCAGTGTTGAGGTGATGATGCTGCTAGTCTTGGTTTTGAAGCCTTGCTTTCCTGGGCTATATACAGGCGGAGTGGTGAAGGGTGAACTCTCCACACACTGACTGGGAACCTGGAGAAGCAGCACAAAGAGCCGTGACTGGAGACAACAGCAACAGAGCGCGGCTCAAACCCACCGCCCGGCTCAGACCACCCCCCCACCCCCGACCCGCCTCAGACTCTCCCCCCTCCCCGCCCGCCTTGCACTCACCCCCCCCCGCCCCACCTCAGACTCTCCCCCCTCCCCGCCCGCCTCGCACTCCCCACACTGCCCGCCTCGCACTCCCCACACTGCCCGCCTCGCACTCCACCCCCCCCGCCCGCCTCACTCCACCCCCCCCACCCCCCACACACTCTTCCCCCCACCCCCGCCCGCCTCACACTCTTCCCCCCCCCACCACCCGCCTCACACTCCCCCCCCCACCGCCCGCCTCACACTCTTCCCCCCCCCCGCCCGCCTCACACTCTCCCCACCCCCCGCCCGCCTCACACTCTTCCCCCCCCCACCACCCGCCTCACACTCCCCCCCCCCCGCCCGCCTCACACTCTTCCCCCCCCCACCGCCCGCCTCACACTCTCCCCCCCCCCCCGCCCGCCTCACACTCTTCCCCCCCCCACCGCCCGCCTCACACTCTCCCCCCCCCCCCCGCCCGCCTCACACTCTTCCCCCCCCCACCGCCCGCCTCACACTCTTCCCCCCCCCCGCCCGCCTCACACTCTCCCCACCCCCCCACCCGCCTCACACTTCCAGCCAAACCCACCGCTCATAAAACCCAACAGGCAGCCGCTCTTTAGAAAGGAGATGACTGAGGGGTGACCTGAGGGTAGATGCAGCAAGAGCCTTTGTGCCTATGGGGGTGGGGGAGTCGGGGGCCATCAATATAAGAGAGTCGCTAATAAATCCAATCGGGAATTCAGGGGAAATTTCTTTAGCCGGAGAGTGGGGAGAATGTGGAATTGGCTCTCACAGGGAGCGGTTGAGGTGAATCGTGTCGATGGATTGATGGGGAAGCTGGATAAACAGGAGGGAGAAAGGGATAGTAGGATATGATGATAGGGTGAGACGAAGAGGGGGTGGGAGAAGGTTCATGGGGAGCGGAACCTCCGATACAGACCCGCGGGGCTCCTGTTTCTGTGCTTCAGGAACCGTAACTCTCCACCAGATAAGATTACCAGAGAAACAGGACAGGAAAGGGTTAATTCAAAATCACTTCAAACTAAACCATAACAAACAGGGCAGGTCAGTCAATTTTCTAACCAATGAACACGCTGCTTCCAAGAGCCAGAAACACAGAAACAGGAGGCTCCCAGAGATCCCAGAACCAGTAAGGAAAACAGCTGGAATCCGTGACTGGGATCCAAACTGAATGGGAAACACAAAATTCCGGGGCTCTTGCATTTAAAATGGACCATCTCACAGGGATATTGGGCAATAGGGAGCAGTGGGATTAGTGCAAGGGATTGGGAGGGAGTGGGCCAGTGGGATTTCATCAGAGGGAGAGACTGGGAGAGAGAGCAGGGAAGTGGGATTTAATCACTGGGGGAGAGCGGGAGCAGTGGGATTTAATCACTGGGAGAGAGAGCAGGGGCAGTGGGATTTAGTCAGTGGGAGAGAGCGGGAGCAGTGGGATTTAGTCACTGGGAGAGAGAGCGGGGGCAGTGGGATTTAGTCACTGGGAGAGAGCGGGAGCAGTGGGATTTAGTCACTAGGAGAGCGGGAGCAGTGGGATTTAGTAACTGGGAGAGAGAGCGGGAGCAGTGGGATTTAGTCAGTGGGAGAGAGCGGGAGCAGTGGGATTTAGTCACTGGGAGAGAGAGCGGGGGCAGTGGGATTTAGTCACTGGGAGAGAGCGGGAGCAGTGGGATTTAGTCACTAGGAGAGCGGGAGCAGTGGGATTTAATCACTGGGAGAGAGAGCGGGGACAGTGGGATTTAGTCACTGGGAGAGAGTGGGGGCAGTGGGATTTAGTCACTGGGAGAGAGCGGGAGTAGTGGGATTTAAACACTGGGAGAGAGAGCGGGGGCAGTGGGATTTAGTCACTGGGAGAGAGCGGGAGCAGTGGGATTTAGTCACTAGGAGAGCGGGAGCAGTGGGATTTAATCACTGGGAGAGAGAGCGGGGGCAGTGGGATTTAGTCACTGGGAGAGAGCGGGGGCAGTGGGATTTAGCCACTGGGAAAGGGCGCGGGGACAGTGGGATTTAGTCACTGGGAGAGAGAGTGGGGGCAGTGGGATTTAGTCACTGGGAAAGGGAGGGGGGACAGTGGGATTTAGTCACTGGGAGAGAGAGTGGGGGCAGTGGGATTTAGTCACTGGGAGAGAGAGTGGGGGCAGTGGGATTTAGTCACTGGGAGAGAGAGTGGGGGCAGTGGGATTTAGTCACTGGGAGAGAAAGTGGGGGCAGTGGGATTTAGTCACTGGGAGAGAGAGCAGGGGCAGTGGGATTTAGTCACTGGGAGAGAGAGCGGGGGCAGTGGGATTTAGTCACTGGGAGAGGGAGCGGGAGCAGTGGGATTTAGTCACTGGGAGAGAGAGCGGGGGCAGTGGGATTTAGTCACTGGGAGAGAGAGCGGGGGCAGTGGGATTTAGTCACTGGGAGAGGGAGCGGGGGCAGTGGGATTTAGTCACTGGGAGAGGGAGCGGGGGCAGTGGGATTTAGTCACTGGGAAAGGGAGCGGGGGCAGTGGGATTTAGTCACTGGGAAAGGGAGCGGGGGCAGTGGGATTTAGTCACTGGGAAAGGGAGCGGGGGCAGTGGGATTTAGTCACTGGGAGAGAGAGCGGGGGCAGTGGGATTTAGTCACTGGGAGAGGGAGCGGGGGCAGTGGGATTTAATCACTGGGAGAGGGAGCGGGGGCAGTGGGATTTAGTCACTGGGAGAGAGCGCGGGGGCAGCGGGATTTAGTCACTGGGAGAGACAGCGGGGGCAGTTGGATTTAGTCACTGGGAGAGGGAGCGGGGGCAGTGGGATTTAGTCACTGGGAGAGGGAGCGGGGGCAATGGGATTTAGTCACTGGGAGAGAGAGCGGGAGCAGTGGGATTTAGTCACTGGGAGAGAGCGGGGGCAGTGGGATTTAGTCACTGGGAGAGAGCAGGAGCAGTGGGATTTAGTCACTAGGAGAGCGGGAGCAGTGGGATTTAATCACTGGGAGAGAGAGCGGGGGCAGTGGGATTTAGTCACTGGGAGAGAGCGGGGGCAGTGGGATTTAGTCACTGGGAAAGGGAGCGGGGACAGTGGGATTTAGTCACTGGGAGAGAGTGGGGGCAGTGGGATTTAGTCACTGGGAAAGGGAGCGGGGACAGTGGGATTTAGTCACTGGGAGAGAGAGTGGGGGCAGTGGGATTTAGTCACTGGGAGAGAGAGTGGGGGCAGTGGGATTTAGTCACTGGGAAGAAAGTGGGGGCAGTGGGATTCAGTCAGTGGGAGAGGGAGCGGGGGCAGTGGGATTTAGTCACTGGGAGAGAGAGTGGGGGCAGTGGGATTTAGTCACTGGGAGAGAGAGTGGGGGCAGTGGGATTTAGTCACTGGGAGAGAAAGTGGGGGCAGTGGGATTTAGTCACTGGGAGAGGGAGCGGGGGCAGTGGGATTTAGTCACTGGGAGAGAGAGCGGGAGCAGTGGGATTTAGTCACTGGGAGAGAGCGCGGGGGCAGTGGGATTTAGTCACTGGGAGAGAGCGGGAGCAGTGGGATTTAAACACTGGGAGAGAGAGCGGGGGCAGTGGGATTTAGTCACTGGGAGAGAGCGGGAGCAGTGGGATTTAGTCACTAGGAGAGCAGGAGCAGTGGGATTTAATCACTGGGAGAGAGAGCGGGGGCAGTGGGATTTAGTCACTGGGAGAGAGCGGGGGCAGTGGGATTTAATCACTGGGAGAGGGAGCGGGAGCAGTGGGATTTAATCACTGGGAGAGAGAGCGGGGCAGTGGGATTTAGTCACTGGGAGAGGGAGCGGGGGCAGTGGGATTTAGTCACTGGGAGAGAGAGCGGGGGCAGTGGGATTTAGTCACTGGGAGAGAGCGGGAGCAGTGGGATTTAGTCACTAGGAGAGCGGGAGCAGTGGGATTTAATCACTGGGAGAGGGAGCGGGAGCAGTGGGATTTAATCACTGGGAGAGAGAGCGGGGCAGTGGGATTTAGTCACTGGGAGAGGGAGCGGGGGCAGTGGGATTTAGTCACTGGGAAAGGGAGCGGAGTCAGTGGGATTTAGTCACTGGGAAAGGGAGCGGGGGCAGTGGGATTTAGTCACTGGGAGAGGGAGCGGGGGCAGTGGGATTTAGTCACTGGGAGAGAGAGCGGGGGCATTGGGATTTAGTCACTGGGAGAGAGAGCGGGGGCAGTGGGATTTAGTCACTGGGAGAGAGCGGGAGCAGTGGGATTTAGTCACTAGGAGAGCGGGAGCAGTGGGATTTAGTCACTGGGAGAGAGAGCGGGGGAAGTGGGATTTAATCACTGGGAGAGAGAGCGGGGCAGTGGGATTTAGTCACTGGGAGAGAGAGCGGGAGCAGTGGGATTTAGTCACTGGGAGAGAGAGTGGGGGCAGCGGGATTTAGTCACTGGGAGAGAGCGCGGGGGCAGTGGGATTTAGTCACTGGGAGAGAGAGTGGGGGCAGTGGGATTTAGTCACTGGGAGAGAGAGCGGGGGCAGTGGGATTTAGTCACTGGGAGAGAGAGCGGGGGCAGTGGGATTTAGTCACTGGGTGAGGGAGCGGGGGCAGTGGGATTTAGTCACTGGGAGAGGGAGCGGGGGCAGTGGGATTTAGTCACTGGGAAAGGGAGCGGGGGCAGTGGGATTTAGTCACTGGGAGAGAGCGGGAGCAGTGGGATTTAGTCACTAGGAGAGCGGGAGCAGTGGGATTTAATCACTGGGAGAGAGCGCGGGGGCAGTGGGATTTAGTCACTGGGAGAGAGAGCGGGGGCAGTGGGATTTAGTCACTGGGAGAGAGAGCGGGGGCAGTGGGATTTAGTCACTGGGAGAGAGAGCGGGGGCAGTGGGATTTAGTCACTGGGTGAGGGAGCGGGGGCAGTGGGATTTAGTCACTGGGAGAGGGAGCGGGGGCAGTGGGATTTAGTCACTGGGAAAGGGAGCGGGGGCAGTGGGATTTAGTCACTGGGAGAGAGCGGGAGCAGTGGGATTTAGTCACTAGGAGAGCGGGAGCAGTGGGATTTAATCACTGGGAGAGAGAGCGGGGGCAGTGGGATTTAGTCACTGGGAGAGAGCGGGGGCAGTGGGATTTAATCACTGGGAGAGGGAGCGGGAGCAGTGGGATTTAGTCACTGGGAGAGAGAGCGGGGGCAGTGGGATTTAGTCACTGGGAAAGGGAGCGGGGTCAGTGGGATTTAGTCACTGGGAGAGGGAGCAGGGGCAGTGGGATTTAGTCACTGGGAGAGGGAGCGGGGGCAGTGGGATTTAATCACTGGGAGAGGGAGCGGGGGCAGTGGGATTTAGTCACTGGGAGAGGGAGCGGGGGCAGTGGGATTTAATCACTGGGAGAGGGAGCGGGGGCAGTGGGATTTAATCACTGGGAGAGGGAGCGGGGGCAGTGGGATTTAGTCACTGGGAGAGGGAGCGGGGGCAGTGGGATTTAGTCACTGGGAGAGGGAGCGGGGGCAGTGGGATTTAGTCACTGGGAGAGGGAGCGGGGGCAGTGGGATTTAGTCACTGGGAGAGGGAGCGGGGGCAGTGGGATTTAGTCACTGGGAGAGGGAGCGGGGGCAGTGGGATTTAGTCACTGGGAGAGGGAGCGGGGGCAGTGGGATTTAGTCACTGGGAGAGGGAGCGGGGGCAGTGGGATTTAGTCACTGGGAGAGGGAGTGGGGGCAGTGGGATTTAGTCACTGGGAGAGGGAGTGGGGGCAGTGGGATTTAGTCACTGGGAGAGGGAGCGGGGGCAGTGGGATATGGGGCCCACTTGAATAGTTCTTTCGAAGAGCTGACACAGGCAGAGTGGGCTGAATGGCCTCCTGTAAAATCCACAACGAATCTCCCACCTCCCCGGTTTCCCCCACTTGCCGCACTTCCCCAACACCCTTCAACAGTCCACGGTGACAGAGCCGACGTCCGGAGAATTTCTCCCTGGGCTCAATACCTGGATTTGTTGGAAGTTCTGCATTGGCAGCGATTGTCCCTCTGAAGCGTTTCCATTCATCGGGGTCAGCGTGCTGTAGACCTGCACCACCGCATTCCCATTGGAGCTCGACTGGACCTGTGGGGTCAGGGCGGGCGGCGGGGGAGGGGGTGGGGGAGGGGGAGGGGGGATGTACGAGGTCCCCGGGTGCATGTTATGACTGCTCTGCAGAATAGAGTTAAAAACAGAGGGAAAATAATCGATTATTTTTTTTCAAAAATAAGACAAAAATCTTTGAAAGCTCGTGTCCGCGATGAGATTCCGGTTTCAATCTTCCCCGAAGGTGCCCGGTTTAAGAAGCCGCCTGCAGTTCAGGACAGCAGGAGGATGAGGTAGGCCGGCAGACCCAACGGGAGAGGGGGCGCAGCCCAGGTGGGTAGGAGAGCAGGAGGGCACCTCAACATGGAGGCGCCCGGCAGAGAAGTGGCAGAGACAGGGGCCTGAAACCGGAGAGGGTTCCCAGTCCACCCCAGGGAAGCTCCTCAAGAGGCGGGAACGCAGCAGGGATCTATCCTGATACATTTCGCTGCAGCCCTCCCGCCCTTCCCCCACCCACCCCGAACATCTCCAACCAAATCTCCGCGGGATTGGGAAAAACCGCAGTCCCAGGGGCAGGAAATCCCCCCCCCTTTGTGAACAACTTCAGACCCCAATGGCTACAAAACCACCCGTTCTTCCCAAACACACTCCCCCTGACCACACGGCAGATCCCGAATAACTCAGACTCCGCACCCCAAAAGGTTATTATCTGAAAGAAATCGAATTTGTATTTAAAAGTTGAGTCGACACATCCGGTTCCCAGTATCTCCGTCAGGAGCGTTATCCTTAAACTGACCCCTGACACACGGAAACATTCCCCACACGGCGTAGCTCGGCGGGGGGGTCACTGCTTTACTGAGGTTTGAAGGTAAAATGCCATTAAAACGCTCCCAAATCTGACTGTCCTCCTGCTCGTGTCTAACAGGGCCAGTCAGTTCTAAAATGGGGGTTAAACCCCCTCCCTCCCTCCCGACTAAAAGGGCAACAAAACCTCAGGGTCATTTTCAACTTGCCACCTGGGAGTGAAAATAACATATCGTCCGCCTGGTATAGAAATCCGACTCCCCCCACCCCACCCAGTGCCCCCTCCCCACCCAATCCCCACCCCCCCTCCCCGCCCAATCCCCATCCCTCCACCCCGCCCAATCCCCATCCCCCCTCCCCGCCCAATCCCCATCCCCCCACCCCGCCCAATCCCCCCCCACCGCCCAATCCCCATCCCCCCTCCCCACCCAATCCCCACCCCCCCTCCCCACCCAATCCCCATCCCCCCTCCCCGCCCAATCCCCATCCCCCCACCCCGCCCAATCCCCCCCCCCGCCCAATCCCCATCCCCCCTCCCCGCCCAATCCCCATCGCCCCACCCCGCCCAATCCCCATCCCGCCCCCCCCCCCCGCCCAATCCCCCCTCCCCCCACCCCACCCAAACCCCCCTCCCCGCCCAATCCCCATCCCCTCTCCTCGCCCAATCCCCCCTCCCCCCACCCCACCCAAACCCCCCTCCCCACCCAATCCCCATCCCCCCACCCCGCTCAATCCCCATCCCCCTCCCCGCCCAATCCCCATCCCCCGTCCACGCCCAATCCCCATCCCCCCTCCCCACCCAATCCCCACCCCGCCCAATCCCCATCCCCCCCACCCCGCCCAATCCCCATCCCCCCTCCACGCCCAATCCCCATCCCCCATCCCCACCCCCCACCCCGCCCAATCCCCATCCCCCCTCCCTGCCCAATCCCCACCCCCCCACCCCGCCCAATCCCCATTCCCCCCCTCCCCGCCCAATCCCCATCCCCCCACCCCACCCAATCCCCACCCCCCTTCCCCACCCAATCCCCACCCCCCATCCCCACCCCACTTCCCCACCCCCCTTCCCCACCCAATCCCCACCCCTCCCAATCCCCATTCTCCCCGCAGGCCCATTCCCCCTGACCCTACCTTCACTTCTCCGAAATCAGGCGGGAATGGGAATGGGAATGGGCTGGTTAAAATTCCGTTTCACATCACAGGCAGATATCCCAGCTTTAGGAACAACGGGAACAGGAGGTCACTCTCTGTCCCTGGAGCCTGTCCCTCACTCCACTAGAAAATGGCCGACCTCAGGCTCCACATTTAGGGGTGATTACATCACACGTCTTCCCCGTGTCGCTTATCGAATGTAAATGTAAATAAAATCCAGACCCTGAAGCTCTGCCATTCAACAAACTCGTTAATCATCTTCTACATCAACCCCGTCTTTCCTGCATTATCCCCACATCCTTTCATTCCACTAGCGCCCAAAAATCTATTGACTGACTCGAATATATTCAACAGCTGAGCCTCCACAGCTCTCGGGGGTAGAAAATTCCAGAGATTCCCAACCCTCAGTGAAGAAATTTTACTTCATCTGAGTCTTATACGGCCGACCCCCTCATCGTGGGGCTTTGATCTCAGTGGCGAAGACCCCAGCGACCTCAGCACCCACATCGTTTCAGGGTGAGCGGGTTCGAAGTTTCTACAGCTCCCAGTGAAAAACCGCTTCCTGATTTCTTTCCTAAACGTCCATGTTCTCCTCCCCCGCTCCCTCCCTTCCCCCCCCCTCTC
>NW_027600269.1:0-16619 GCF_964194155.1 Cetorhinus maximus | reverse complement strand
GTGAGTGTGGGAGAGAGAGAGTGAGTGAGTGTGGGAGAGAGAGAGTGAGAGAGTGTGGGAGAGAGAGTGAGTGAGTGAGTGAGTGTGGGAGAGAGAGTGAGTGAGTGAGTGTGGGAGAGAGAGTGAGTGAGTGAGTGAGTGTGGGAGAGAGATTGAGTGTGGGGGAGAGGTTGAGTGTGGGGGAGAGATTGAGTGTGGGGGAGAGAGATGAGTGTGGGGGAGAGATTGAGTGTGGGGGAGAGATTGAGTGTGGGAGAGAGATTGAGTGTGGGAGAGAGATTGAGTGTGGGAGAGAGATTGAGTGTGGGAGAGAGGTTGAGTGTGGGAGAGAGATTGAGTGTGGGAGAGAGATTGAGTGTGGGAGAGAGAGTGAGTGAGTGTGGGAAAGAGAGTGAGTGACTGTGGGAGAGAGAGTGAGTGAGTGTGGGAGAGAGAGTCAGTGACTGTGGGAGAAAGAGAGTGAGTGAGTGTGGGAGAGTGAGTGAGTGTGGGAGAGAGAGAGTGAGTGAATGTGGGAGAGAGAGAGTGAGTGAGTGTGGGAGAAAGAGTGAGTGAGTGATTTTGGGAGAGAGAGTGAGTCAGTGTGGCAGAGAGAGTGATTCAGTGTGGGAGAGAGAGTGAGTGAGTGAGTGTGTGAGAGAGAGTGAGTGAGTGAGTGAGTGTGGGAGAGAGAGAGAGTGAGTGTGGGAGAGAGATTGAGTGTGGGAGAGAGATTGAGTGTGGGAGAGAGATTGAGTGTGGGAGAGAGATTGAGTGTGGGAGAGAGATTGAGTGTGGGAGAGAGATTGAGTGAGGGAGAGAGATTGAGTGTGGGAGAGAGATTGAGTGTGACAGAGAGAGTGAGTGACTGTGGGAGAGAGAGTGAGTGAGTGTGGGAGAGAGAGTGAGTGAGTGTGGGAGAGAGAGTGAGTGAGTGTGGGAGAGAGAGAGTGAGTGAGTGTGGGATAGTGAGTAAGTGTGGGAGAGAGAGAGTGAGTAAGTGTGGGAATGAGATTGAGTGAGTGAGTGAGTGTGGGAGAGAGAGTGAGAGAGTGTGGGAGAGAGAGTGAGTGAGTGAGTGAGGGAGAGAGAGTGAGTCAGTGTGGGAGAGAGAGTGAGTGAGTGAGTGTGTCAGAGAGAGTGAGTGAGTGAGTGTGGGAGAGAGAGAGAGTGAGTGTGGGAGAGAGATTGAGTGTGGGAGAGAGATTGAGTGTGGGAGAGAGATTGAGTGTGGGAGAGAGATTGAGTGTGGGAGAGAGATTGAGTGTGGGAGAGAGATTGAGTGAGGGAGAGAGATTGAGTGTGGGAGAGAGATTGAGTGTGGCAGAGAGAGTGAGTGACTGTGGAGAGAGAGTGAGTGACTGTGGGAGAGAGAGTGAGTGAGTGTGGAGAGAGAGTGAGTGAGTGTGGGAGAGAGAGAGTGAGTGAGTGTGGGATAGTGAGTGAGTGTGGGAGAGAGAGAGTGAGTAAGTGTGGGAATGAGATTGAGTGAGTGAGTGAGTGTGGGCTAGAGAGTGAGTGAGTGTGGGAGAGAGTGTGAGTGAGTGAGTGTGGGAGAGAGAGTGAGTTTGTGTGGCAGAGAGAGTGAGTCAGTGTGGGAGAGAGAGTGAGTGAGTGAGTGAGTGTGAAGAGAGAGAGTGAGTGACGTGAGTGTGTGAGAGAGAGTGAGTGAGTGAGTGTGGGAGAGAGAGTGAGTGAGTGTGGGAGAGAGAGTGAGTGAGTGTGGGAGAGAGATTGAGTGTGGGAGTGCGATTGAGTGTGGGAGAGAGATTGAGTGTGGGAGAGAGAGTGAGTGAGTGTGGAGAGAGAGAGTGAGTGAGTGTGGGAGGGAGAGAGTGAGTGAGTGTGGGAGAGAGATTGAGTGTGGGAGAGAGATTGATTGTGGGAGAGAGATTGCGTGTGGGAGAGAGATTGAGTGTGGGAGAGAGATTGAGTGTGGGAGAGAGATTGAGTGTGGGAGAGAGATTGAGTGTGGGAGAGAGAGTGAGTGAGTGTGGGAGAGAGAGTGAGTGAGTGTGGGAGAGAGAGAGTGAGTGAGTGTGGGAGAGTGACTGAGTGTGGGAGAGAGAGAGTGAGTGAGTGTGGAGAGAGAGTGAGTGAATGAGTGAGTCTGGGCTAGTGAGTGAGTGAGTGAGTGTGGGAGAGAGAGTGAGTGAGTGAGTGTGGCAGAGAGAGTGAATCAGTGTGGGAGAGAGAGTGAGTGAGTGAGTGAGTGTGGGCGAGAGAGTGAGAGATTGAGTGTGGGAGAGAGAGTGAGTGAGTGAGTGCGGGAGAGATACTGAGTGCGGGAGAGAGAGAGAGTGCTGGAGAGAGAGTGAGTGCGGTAGAGAGAGTGAGTGCGGGAGAGCGAGTGAGTGCGGAGAGCGAGTGAGTGCGGGGAGCGAGTGAGTGCGGGAGAGCGAGTGAATGCGGGAGAGCGTGTGAGTGCGGGAGAGCGTGTGAGTGCTGGAGAGCGAGTGAGTGC
This sequence comes from Cetorhinus maximus, assembly GCF_964194155.1. Taxonomy (NCBI): domain Eukaryota; kingdom Metazoa; phylum Chordata; class Chondrichthyes; order Lamniformes; family Cetorhinidae; genus Cetorhinus; species Cetorhinus maximus. Next base: position 14,176 of record NW_027600269.1, on the reverse strand, counting down.
GGGAGAGCGAGTGAGTGCAGGAGAGCGAGTGAGTGCGGGAGAGCGAGTGAGTGCGGGAGAGCGAGTGAGTGCGTGCGGGAGAGCGAGTGCGTGCGTGCGGGAGAGCGAGTGCGTGCGTGCGGGAGAGCGAGTGCGTGCGTGCGGGAGAGCGAGTATGTGCTTGCGGGAGAGCGAGTGAGTGCAGGAGAGCGAGTGAGTGCGGGAGAGCGAGTGCGTGCGGGAGAGCGAGTGCGTGCGTGCGGGAGAGCGAGTGCATGCGTGCGGGAGAGCGAGTGCGTGCGTGCGGGTGAGCAAGTGCTTGCGTGCGGGAGAGCGTGTGAGTGCGTGCGGGAGAGCGAGTGAGTGCGTGAGTGTGGGAGAGAGAGTGAGTGAGTGTGGGAGAGAGAGTGAGTGAGTGTGGGAGAGAGATTGAGTGTGGGAGAGAGATTGATTGTGGGAGAGAGATTGAGTGTGGGAGAGTGAGTGAGGGCGGGAGAGCGAGTGAGTGAGTGAGTGTGGGAGAGAGAGTGAGTGAGTGTGGGAAAGAGAGTGAGTGAGTGAGTGAGTGTGGGAGAGCAAGTGACTGAGTGAGTGTGGGAGAGAGAGTGAGTGAGAGTGGGAAAGAGAGTGAGTGAGTGAGTGAGTGTGGGAAAGAGAGTGACTGAGTGAGTGTGGGAAAGAGAGTGAATGAGTGAGTGTGGGAAAGAGAGTGAATGAGTGAGTGTGGGAAAGAGAGTGAGTGGGTCAGTGTGGGAGAATGAGTGAGTGAATGTGGGAAAGAGAGTGAGTGAGTGAGTGTGGGGAGAGAGAGAGAGTGAGTGAGTGTGGGAGAGAGTGTGAGTGAGTGAGTGTGGGAGAGAGAGTGAGTTTGTGTGGCAGAGAGACTGAGTCAGTGTGGGAGAGAGAGTGAGTGAGTGAGTGAGTGAGTGTGAAGAGAGAGAGTGAGTGAGTGAGTGTGTGAGAGAGAGTGAGTGAGTGAGTGTGGGAGAGAGAGTGAGTGAGTGTGGGAGAGAGAGTGAGTGAGTGTGGGAGAGAGATTGAGTGTGGGAGAGCGATTGAGTGTGGGAGAGCGATTGAGTGTGGGAGAGAGAGTGAGTGAGTGTGGGAGAGAGAGTGAGTGAGTGTGGGAGAGAGAGAGTGAGTGAGTGTGGGAGAGAGAGAATGAGTGAGTGTGGGAGAGAGATTGAGTGTGGGAGAGCAATTGAGTGTGGGAGAGAGATTGAGTGTGGGAGAGAAATTGAGTGTGGGAGAGAGATTGAGTGTGGGAGAGAGATTGAGTGTGGGAGAGAGATTGAGTGTGGGAGAGAAATTGAGTGTGGGAGAGAGATTGAGTGTGGGAGAGAGAGTGAGTGAGTGTGGGAGAGAGAGTGAGTGAGTGTGGGAGAGAGAGAGTGAGTGAGTGTGGGAGAGTGAGTGAGTGTGGGAGAGAGAGAGTGAGTGTGTGTGGGAGAGAGAGTGAGTGAATGAGTGAGTCTGGGCTAGTGAGTGAGTGAGTGAGTGTGGGAGAGAGAGTGAGTGAGTGAGTGTGGCAGAGAGAGTGAGTCAGTGTGGGAGAGAGAGTGAGTGAGTGAGTGAGTGTGGGCGAGAGAGTGAGAGATTCAGTGTGGGAGAGAGAGTGAGTGAGTGAGTGCGGGAGAGAGACTGAGTGCGGGAGAGAGAGTGAGTGCTGGAGAGAGAGTGAGTGCGGGAGAGAGAGTGAGTGCGGGAGAGCGAGTGAGTGCGGGAGAGAGAGTAAGTGAGTGAGTGCGGGAGAGAGAGTTAGTGAGTGAGTGAGTGTGGGAGAGAGAGAGAGTGAGTGAGTGAGCGTGGGAGAGAGAGAGAGAGAGAGAGTGAGTGAGTGAGTGTGGGAGAGGGAGAGGGTGAGTGAGTGTGCGAGAGAGAGAGAGTGAGTGAGTGTGGGAGAGAGAGTGAGTGAGTGTGGGAGAGAGAGAGAGTGAGTGAGTGTGGGAGAGAGAGAGAGTGAGTGAGTGTGGGAGAGAGAGAGAGTGAGTGAGTGTGGGAGAGAGCGAGATTGAGTGAGTGAGTGTGGGAGAGAGAGAGAGTGAGTGAGTGTGGGAGAGAGCGAGAGTGAGTGAGTGAGTGTGGGAAAGAGAGTGAGTGAGTGAGTGAGTGTGGGAAAGAGAGTGAGTGAATGAGTGAGTGTGGGAAAGAGAGTGAATGAGTGAGTGTGGGAAAGAGAGTGAGTGAGTGAGTGTGGGAAAGAGAATGAGTGGGTCAGTGTGGGAGACTTAGAGAGTGAGTGTGGGAAAGAGAGTGAGTGAGTGAGTGTGGGAAAGAGAGTGAGTGAGTCAGTGTGGGAGAGAGAGTGAGTGAGTCAGTGTGGGAGACAGAGTGAGTGAGTGTGGGAGAGAGAGTGAGTGAGTGTGGGAGAGAGACAGAGTGAGTGAGTGAGTGTGGGAGAGAGAGAGAGAGTGAGTGAGAGAGCGTGGGAGAGAGAGAGAGAGAGAGAGTGAGTGAGTGTGGGAGAGAGAGAGAGTGAGTGAGTGTGGGAGAGAGAGAGAGTGAGTGAGTGTGGGAGAGAGAGTGAGTGAGTGTGGGAGAGAGAGAGAGTGAGTGAGTGTGGGAGAGAGAGAGAGTGAGTGAGTGAGTGTGGGAGAGAGAGAGAGTGAGTGAGTGAGTGTGGGAGAGAGAGAGAGTGAGTGAGTGAGTGTGGGAGAGAGAGAGAGAGTGAGTGAGTGAGCGTGGGAGAGAGAGAGAGAGAGAGAGTGAGTGAGTGTGGAGAGAGAGAGAGTGAGTGAGTGCGGGAGAGCGAGGTGCGTGCGTGCGGGAGAGCGAGTGCGTGCGTGCGGGAGAGCGAGTGCGTGCATGCGGGAGAGCGAGTGCGTGCGTGCGGGAGAGCGAGTATGTGCGTGCGGGAGAGCGAGTGCGTGCGGGAGAGCGAGTGAGTGCATGCGGGAGAGCGAGTGAGTGCGTGCGGGTGATCGAGTGAGTGCGTGCGGGAGAGCGAGTGAGTGCATGCGGGAGAGCGATTGAGTGAGTGCGGAAGAGAGAGTGAGTGAGTGCGTGCGGGAGAGAGAGTGAGTGAGTGCATGCGGGAGAGAGAGTGAGTGAGTGAGTGCGGGAGAGAGAGTGAGTGAGTGAGTGAGTGAGTGTGGGAGGTTGAGAAAGTGAGTGAGTGAGTGTGGGAGGGAGAGAGAGTGAGTGAGTGAGTGTGGGGAGAGAGAGAGAGTGAGTGAGTGAGTGTGGGAGAGAGAGAGAGTGAGTGAGTGAGTGTGGGAGAGAGAGAGAGTGAGTGGGTCAGTGTGGGAGAGTGAATGAGTGTGGGAAAGAGAGTGAGTGAGTTAGTGTGGGAAAGAGAGTGAGTGAGTCAGTGTGGGAGAGAGACAGAGTGAGTGAGTGTGGGATACAGAGCGAGTGAGTGAGTGAGTGTGGGAGTGAGAGTGAGTGAGTGTGGGAGAGAGAGTGAGTGAGTGTGGGAGAGAGATTGAGTGTGGGAGAGAGATTGATTGTGGGAGAGAGATTGATTGTGGGAGAGAGATTGAGTGTGGGAGAGTGAGTGAGGGCGGGAGAGCGAGTGAGGGCGGGGAGAGCGAGTGAGTGCGGGAGAGCGAGTGAGTGCGAGAGAGCGAGTGAGTGCGGGAGAGCGAGTGAGTGCAGGAGAGCGAGTGAGTGCGGGTGAGCGAGTGCGTGCGGGAGAGCGAGTGCGTGCGTGCGGGAGAGCGAGTGCGTGCATGCGGGTGAGCAAGTGCGTGCGTGCGGGAGAGCGTGTGAGTGCGTGCGGGAGAGCGAGTGCGTGCGTGAGTGCGGGAGATCGAGTGAGTGCTTGAGTGCGGGAGAGCAAGTGAGTGAGTGAGTGCGGGAGAGAGAGTGAGTGAGTGAGTGCGGGAGAGAGAGTGAGTGTGTGAGTGCGGGAGAGAGAGTGAGTGAGTGAGTGCGGGAGAGAGAGTAAGTGAGTGAGTGCGGGAGAGAGAGTTAGTGAGTGAGTGAGTGTGGGAGAGAGAGAGAGTTAGTGAGTGTGGGAGAGAGAGAAAGTGAGTTAGTGAGTGTGGGAGAGAGAGAGAGTGAGTGAGTGCGTGCGGGAGAGCGAGTGCGTGCGTGCGGGAGAGCGAGTATGTGCGTGCGGGAGAGCGAGTGCGTGCGGGAGAGCGAGTGAGTGCGTGCGGGAGAGCGAGTGAGTGCGTGCGTGTGATCGAGTGAGTGCGTGCGGGAGAGCGAGTGACTGCATGCGGGAGAGCGATTGAGTGAGTGCAGAAGAGAGAGTGAGTGAGTGCATGCGGGAGAGAGATTGAGTGAGTGCATGCGGGAGAGAGAGTGAGTGAGTGAGTGCGGGAGAGAGAGTGAGTGAGTGAGTGAGCGTGGGAGAGAGAGTGAGTGAGTGAGTGAGCGTGGGAGAGAGAGAGAGTGAGTAAGTGAGTGTGGGAGAGAGAGAGAGTGAGTGAGTGAGTGTGGGAGAGAGAGAGAGTGAGTGAGTGAGTGTGGGAGAGAGAGAGAGTGAGTGAGTGAATGTGGGAGAGAGAGAGAGTGCGTGAGTGAGTGTGGGAGAGAGAGAGATTGAGTGAGTGAGTGTGGGAGAGAGAGAGAGTGAGTGAGTGAGTGTGGGAGGTTGAGAAAGTGAGTGAGTGAGTGTGGGAGGGAGAGAGAGTGAGTGAGTGAGTGTGGGAGAGAGAGAGAGTGAGTGAGTGAGTGTGGGAGAGAGAGAGAGTGAGTGAGTGAGTGTGGGAGAGAGAGAGAGTGAGTGGGTCAGTGTGGGAGAGTGAATGAGTGTGGGAAAGAGAGTGAGTGAGTGAGTGTGGGAAAGAGAGTGAGTGAGTCAGTGTGGGAGAGAGACAGTGTGAGTGAGTGTGGGATACAGAGTGAGTGAGTGTGGGAGAGAGAGTGAGTGAGTGAGTGAGTGTGGGAGAGAGAGTGAGTGAGTGTGGGAGAGAGACAGAGTGAGTGAGTGAGTGTGGGAGAGAGAGAGAGTGAGTGAGTGAGCATGGGAGAGAGAGAGGGTGAGTGAGTGTGGGAGAGAGAGAGAGTGAATGAGAGTGTGGGAGAGAGAGTGAGTGAGTGTGGGAGAGAGAGAGAGTGAGTGAGTGAGTGTTGGAGAGAGAGAGAGTGAGTGAGTGAGTGTGGGAGGGAGAGAGAGTGAGTGAGTGAGTGTGGGAGAGAGAGAGAGTGAGTGAGTGTGGGAGAGAGAGAGAGTTAGTGAGTGAGTGTGGGAGAGAGAGAGAGTGAGTGAGTGAGTGTGGGAGAGAGAGAGAGAGTGAGTGAATGTGGGAGAGAGAGATTGAGTGTGGGAGAGAGAGAGAGTGAGTGAGTGTGGGAGAGGGAGTGAGTGAGTGAGTGTGGGAGAGAGAGTGAGTGAGTGTGGGAGAGAGAGTGAGTGAGTGTGGGAAAGAGAGTGAGTGAGTGAGTGAGTGTGGGAAAGAGAGTGAATGAGTGATTGTGGGAAAGAGAGTGAGTGAGTGAGTGTGGGAAAGAGAGTGAGTGGGTCAGTGTGGGAGAATGAGTGAGTGAGTGTGGGAAAGAGAGTGAGTGAGTGAGTGCGGGAGAGAGATTGAGTCAGTGAGTGACTGTGGGAGAGAGAGTGAGTGAGTGAGTGAGTGAGTGTGGTAGAGAGATAAAGTTAGTGAGTGAGTGTGGGAGAGAGAGAAAGTGAGTGAGTGTGTGTGGGAGAGAGAGAGAGTGAGTGAGTGAGTGTGGGAGAGAGAGTGAGTGAGTGTGGGAGAGAGACAGAGTGAGTGAGTGAGTGTGGGAGAGAGACAGAGTGAATGAGTGTGGGAGAGAGAGAGAGTGAATGAGTGTGGGAGAGAGAGTGAGTGAGAGTGGGAGAGAGAGAGAGTGAATGAGTGTGGGAGAGAGAGTGAGTGAGTGTGGGAGAGAGAGAGAGTGAGTGAGTGAGTGAGTGAGTGTGGGAGAGAGAGAGAGTGAGTGAGTGTGTCAGAGAGAGTGAGTGAGTGAGTGTGGGAGAGAGAGAGAGTGAGTGAGTGAGTGTGGGAGAGAGAGAGAGTGAGAGAGTGAGTGTGGGAGAGAGAGAGAGAGTGAGTGAGTGTGGGAGAGTGAGAGAGTGAGTGAGTGTGGGAGAGATAGAGTGAGTGTGTGAGTGTGGGAGAGCGAGTGAGTGAGTGAGTGTGGGAGAGCGAGTGAGTGAGTGAGTGTGGGAGAGTGAGTGAGTGAGTGTGGGAAAGAGAGTGAATGAGTGAGTGAGTGTGGGAAAGAGAGTGAATGAGTGAGTGTGGGAAAGAGAGTGAATGAGTGAGTGTGGGAAAGAGAGTGAATGAGTGAGTGTGGGAAAGAGAATGAGTGGGTCAGTGTGGGAGAATGAGTGAGTGAATGTGGGAAAGAGAGTGAGTGATTGAGTGTGGGAGAGAGAGAGTGAGTGAGTGTGGGAGAGAGTGTGAGTGAGTGAGTGTGGGAGAGAGAGTGAGTTTGTGTGGCAGAGAGAGTGAGTCAGTGTGGGAGAGAGAGTGAGTGAGTGAGTGAGTGTGTGAGAGAGAGTGAGTGAGCGAGTGTGGGAGAGAGAGTGAGTGAGTGTGGGAGAGAGATTGAGTGTGGGAGAGCGATTGAATGTGGGAGAGAGATTGAGTGTGGGAGAGAGATTGAGTGTGGGAGAGAGATTGAGTGTGGGAGAGAGATTGAGTGTGGGAGAGAGATTGAGTGTGGGAGAGAGATTGAGTGTGGGAGAGAGATTGAGTGTGGGAGAGAGATTGAGTGTGGGAGAGAGAGTGAGTGAGTGTGGGAGAGAGAGTGAGTAAGTGTGGGAGAGAGGGAGTGAGTGAGTGTGGGAGAGTGACTGAGTGTGGGAGAGAGAGAGTGAGTGAGTGTGGGAGAGAGAGTGAGTGAATGAGTGAGTCTGGGCTAGTGAGTGAGTGAGTGAGTGTGGGAGAGAGAGTGAGTGAGTGAGTGTGGCAGAGAGAGTGAATCAGTGTGGGAGAGAGTGAGTGAGTGAGTGAGTGAGTGTGGGCGAGAGAGTAAGAGATTGAGTGTGGGAGAGAGAGTGAGTGAGAGAGTGCGGGAGAGAGACTGAGTGCGGGAGAGAGAGTGAGTGCTGGAGAGAGAGTGAGTGCGGGAGCGAGAGTGAGTGCGGGAGAGAGAGTGAGTGCGGTAGAGCGAGTGAGTGCGGGAGAGAGAGTGAGTGCTGGAGAGCGAGTGAGTGCGGGAGAGGGAGTGAGTGCGGGAGAGCGAGTGAATGCGGAAGAGCGTGTGAGTGCGGGAGAGCGAGTGAGTGCGGGAGAGCGAGTGAGTGCGGGAGAGCGATTGAGTGCGGGAGAGCGAGTGAGTGCGGGAGAGCGAGTGAGTGTGGCAGAGCGAGTGCGTGCGTGCGGGAGAGCGAGTGCGTGCGTGCGGGAGAGCTAGTGCGTGCGTGCGGGAGAGCGAGTGCGTGCGTGCGGGAGAGCGAGTATGTGTGTGCGGGAGAGCGAGTGAGTGCGTGCGGGAGAGCGAGTGAGTGCGTGCGGGAGAGCGAGTGAGTGCGTGCGGGTGATCGAGTGAGTGCGTGCGGAAGAGCGAGTGAGTGCATGCGGGAGAGCGATTGAGTGAGTGCGGAAGAGAGAGTGAGTGAGTGCGTGCGGGAGAGAGAGTGAGTGAGTGCATGCGGGAGAGAGAGTGAGTGAGTGAGTGCGGGAGAGATAGTGAGTGAGTGAGTGAGCGTGGGAGAGAGAGTGAGTGAGTGAGTGAGCGTGGGAGAGAGAGAGAGTGAGTAAGTGAGTGTGGGAGAGAGAGAGAGTGAGTGAGTGAGTGTGGGAGAGAGAGAGAGTGAGTGAGTGAGCGTGGGAGAGAGAGAGAGTGAGTAAGTGAGTGTGGGAGAGAGAGAGAGTGAGTGAGTGAGTGTGGGAGAGACAGAGACTGAGTGAGTGAGTGTGGGAGAGAGAGAGAGTGAGTGAGTGAGTGTGGGAGAGAGAGAGAGTGAGAGAGTGAGTGTGGGAGAGAGAGAGAGAGTGAGTGAGTGTGGGAGAGTGAGAGAGTGAGTGAGTGTGGGAGAGAGAGAGTGAGTGTGTGAGTGTGGGAGAGCGAGTGAGTGAGTGAGTGTGGGAGAGCGAGTGAGTGAGTGAGTGTGGGAGAGTGAGTGAGTGAGTGTGGGAATGAGAGTGAATGAGTGAGTGAGTGTGGGAAAGAGAGTGAATGAGTGAGTGTGGGAAAGAGAGTGAATGAGTGAGTGTGGGAAAGAGAGTGAATGAGTGAGTGTGGGAAAGAGAATGAGTGGGTCAGTGTGGGAGAATGAGTGAGTGAATGTGGGAAAGAGAGTGAGTGATTGAGTGTGGGAGAGAGAGAGTGAGTGAGTGTGGGAGAGAGTGTGAGTGAGTGAGTGTGGGAGAGAGAGTGAGTTTGTGTGGCAGAGAGAGTGAGTCAGTGTGGGAGAGAGAGTGAGTGAGTGAGTGAGTGTGTGAGAGAGAGTGAGTGAGCGAGTGTGGGAGAGAGAGTGAGTGTGGGAGAGAGATTGAGTGTGGGAGAGCGATTGAATGTGGGAGAGAGATTGAGTGTGGGAGAGAGATTGAGTGTGGGAGAGAGATTGAGTGTGGGAGAGAGATTGAATGTGGGAGAGAGATTGAGTGGGGGAGAGAGATTGAGTGTGGGAGAGAGATTGAGTGTGGGAGAGAGATTGAGTGTGGGAGAGAGAGTGAGTGAGTGTGGGAGAGAGAGTGAGTGAGTGTGGGAGAGAGATTGAGTGTGGGAGAGAGAGTGAGTGAGTGTGGGAGAGAGATTGAGTGTGGGAGAGAGAGTGAGTGAGTGTGGGAGAGAGATTGAGTGTGGGAGAGAGAGTGAGTGAGTGTGGGAGAGAGAGTGAGTGAGTGTGGGAGAGAGATTGAGTGTGGGATAGAGAGTGAGTGAGTGTGGGAGAGAGATTGAGTGTGGGAGAGAAAGTGAGTGAGTGTGGGAGAGAGAGTGAGTGAGTGTGGGAGAGAGAATGAGTGTGGGAGAGAGATTGAGTGTGGGAGAGAGAGTGAGTGAGTGTGGGAGAGAGAGTGAGTGAGTGTGGGAGAGAGGGAGTGAGTGAGTGTGGGAGAGTGACTGAGTGTGGGAGAGAGAGAGTGAGTGAGTGTGGGAGAGAGAGTGAGTGAATGAGTGAGTCTGGGCTAGTGAGTGAGTGAGTGTGGGAGAGAGAGTGAGTGAGTGAGTGTGGCAGAGAGAGTGAATCAGTGTGGGAGAGAGAGTGAGTGAGTGAGTGAGTGTGGGCGAGAGAGTGAGAGATTGAGTGTGGGAGAGAGAGTGAGTGAGAGAGTGCGGGAGAGAGACTGAGTGCGGGAGAGAGAGTGAGTGCTGGAGAGAGAGTGAGTGCGGGAGCGAGAGTGAGTGCGGGAGAGAGAGTGAGTGCGGGAGAGCGAGTGAGTGCGGGAGAGAGAGTGAGTGCTGGAGAGCGAGTGAGTGCGGGGGAGGGAGTGAGTGCGGGAGAGCGAGTGAATGCGGAAGAGCGTGTGAGTGCGGGAGAGCGTGTGAGTGCGGGAGAGCGAGTGAGTGCGGGAGAGCGAGTGAGTGCGGGAGAGCGAGTGAGTGCGGGAGAGCGAGTGAGTGCGGGAGAGCGAGTGAGTGCGGGAGAGCGAGTGAGTGTGGGAGAGCGAGTGCGTGCGTGCGGGAGAGCGAGTGCGTGCGTGCGGGAGAGCTGGTGCGTGCGTGCGGGAGAGCGAGTGCGTGCGTGCGGGAGAGCGAGTATGCCTGTGCGGGAGAGTGAGTGAGTGCGTGCGGGAGAGCGAGTGAGTGCGTGCGGGAGAGCGAGTGAGTGCGTGCGGGTGATCGAGTGAGTGCGTGCGGGAGAGCGAGTGAGTGCATGCGGGAGAGCGATTAAGTGAGTGCGGAAGAGAGAGTGAGTGAGTGCGTGCGGGAGAGAGAGTGAGTGAGTGCATGCGGGAGAGAGAGTGAGTGAGTGAGTGCGGGAGAGAGAGTGAGTGAGTGAGTGAGCGTGGGAGAGAGAGTGAGTGAGTGAGTGAGCGTGGGAGAGAGAGAGAGTGAGTAAGTGAGTGTGGGAGAGAGAGAGAGTGAGTGAGTGAGTGTGGGAGAGAGAGAGAGTGAGTGAGTGAGCGTGGGAGAGAGAGAGAGTGAGTAAGTGAGTGTGGGAGAGAGAGAGAGTGAGTGAGTGAGTGTGGGAGAGACAGAGAGTGAGTGAGTGAGTGTGGGAGGTTGAGAAAGTGAGTGAGTGAGTGTGGGAGGGAGAGAGAGTGAGTGAGTGAGTGTGGGAGAGAGAGAGAGTGAGTGGGTCAGTGTGGGAGAGTGAATGAGTGTGGGAAAGAGAGTGAGTGAGTGAGTGTGGGAAAGAGAGTGAGTGAGTCAGTGTGGGAGAGAGACAGAGTGAGTGAGTGTGGGATACAGAGTGAGTGAGTGTGGGAGAGAGAGTGAGTGAGTGAGTGTGGGAGAGAGAGTGAGTGAGTGTGGGATAGAGACAGAGTGAGTGAGTGAGTGTGGGAGAGAGAGAGATTGAGTGAGTGAGCGTGGGAGAGAGAGAGTGAGTGAGTGAGAATGGAAGAGAGGGAGAGTGAGTGAGTGTGGGAGAGAGAGAGAATGAATGAGTGTGGGAGAGAGAGTGAGTGAGTGTGGGAGAGAGAGAGAGTGAGTGAGTGAGTGTGGGAGAGAGAGAGAGTGAGTGAGTGAGTGTGGGAGTGAGAGAGAGTGAGTGAGTGTGGGAGAGAGAGAGAGTGAGTGAGTGAGTGTGGGAGAGAGAGAGAGTGAGTGAGTGAGTGTGGGAGAGAGAGAGAGAGAGTGAGTGAATGTGGGAGAGAGAGAGAGTGAGTGTGGGAGAGAGAGAGAGTGAGTGAGTGAGTATCGGAGAGCGAGTGAGTGAGTGAGTGTGGGAGAGCGAGTGAGTGAGTGAGTGTGGGAGAGCGAGTGAGTGAGTGGGTGTGGGAGAGTGAGTGAGTGTGGGAGAGAGAGTGAGTGAGTGTGGGAGAGAGAGTGAGTGAGTGTGGGAAAGAGAGTGAGTGAGTGAGTGAGTGTGGGAGAGAGAGACAGTGAGTGAGTATGGGAGAGAGAGTGAGTGAGTGACTGTGGGAAAGAGAGTGAGTGGGTCAGTGTGGGAGATTGAGTGAGTGAGTGTGGGAAAGAGAATGAATGAGTGAGTGTGGGAAAGAGAGTGAGTGAGTCAGTGTGGGAGAGAGAGTGAGTGAGTCAGTTTGGGAGACAGAGTGAGTGAGTGTGGGAGAGAGAGTGAGTGAGTGTGGGAGAGAGAGAGAGTGAGTGAGTGTGGGAGAGAGAGAGAGTGAGTGAGTGAGCGTGGGAGAGGGAGAGAGAGAGAGAGAGTGAGTCAGTGAGTGTGGGAGAGAGAGAGAGTGAGTGAGTGTGGGAGAGAGAGTGAGTGAGTGAGTGTGGGAGAGAGAGTGAGTGAGTGTGGGAGAGAGAGAGAGTGAGTGAGTGTGGGAGAGAGAGAGAGTAAGTGAGTGAGTGTGGGAGAGAGAGAGAGTGAGTGAGTGAGTGTGGGAGAGAGCGAGAGTGAGTGAGTGAGTGTGGGAGAGAGAGAGAGTGAGTGAGTGTGGGAGAGAGAGAGAGTGAGTGAGTGTGGGAGAGAGAGAGAGTGAGTGAGTGAGTGTGGGAGAGAGAGAGAGTTAGTGAGTGAGTTTGGGAGAGCGAGTTAGTGAGTGAGTGTGGGGTGCGAGTGAGTGAGTGAGTGTGGGAGAGAGAGTGAGTGAGTGTGGGAGAGAGAGTGAGTGAGTGTGGGAAAGATAGTGAGTGAGTGAGTGTGGGAAAGAGAGTGAATGAGTGAGTGTGGGAAAGAGAGTGAGTGAGTGTGGGAAAGAGAGTGAGTGGGTCAGTGTGGGAGAATGAGTGAGTGAGTGTGGGAAAGAGAGTGAGTGAGTGAGTGTGGGAGAGAGAGAGTGAGTGAGTGTGGGAGAGAGAGTGAGTGAGGAGTGTGGAGAGAGTGTGAGTTTGTGTGGCAGAGAGAGTGAGTCAGTGTGTGAGAGAGAGTGTGAGTGAGTGTGGGAAAGAGAGTGAGTGAGTGTGGGAGAGAGAGTGAGTGAGTGTGGGAGAGAGAGAGTGAGTGAGTGTGGGAGAGTGAGTGAGTGTGGGAGAGAGAGAGTGAGTGAGTGTGGGAGAGAGAGTGAGTGAATGAGTGAGTGTGGGCTAGTGATTGAGTGAGTGAGTGTGGGAGAGAGAGTGAGTGAGTGAGTGTGGCAGAGAGAGTGAGTCAGTGTTGGAGAGAGAGTGAGTGAATGTGTGAGTGTGGGCTAGATAGTGAGTGAGTGAGTGTGGGAGAGAGAGTGAGTGAGTGAGTGTGGGAGAGAGATTGAGTGTGGGAGAGAGATTGAGTGTGGTAGAGAGATTGAGTGTGGGAGAGAGAGAGAGAGTGAGTGAGTGTGGGAGAGTGAGAGAGTGAGTGAGTGTGGGAGAGAGAGAGTGAGTGTGTGAGTGTGGGAGAGCGAGTGAGTGAGTGAGTGTGGGAGAGCGAGTGAGTGAGTGAGTGTGGGAGAGTGAGTGAGTGAGTGTGGGAAAGAGAGTGAATGAGTGAGTGAGTGTGGGAAAGAGAGTGAATGAGTGAGTGTGGGAAAGAGAGTGAATGAGTGAGTGTGGAAAGAGAGTGAATGAGTGAGTGTGGGAAAGAGAATGAATGGGTCAGTGTGGGAGAATGAGTGAGTGAATGTGGGAAAGAGAGTGAGTGATTGAGTGTGGGAGAGAGAGAGTGAGTGAGTGTGGGAGAGAGTGTGAGTGAGTGAGTGTGGGAGAGAGAGTGAGTTTGTGTGGCAGAGAGAGTGAGTCAGTGTGGGAGAGAGAGTGAGTGAGTGAGTGAGTGTGTGAGAGAGTGAGTGAGCGAGTGTGGGAGAGAGAGTGAGTGAGTGTGGGAGAGAGATTGAGTGTGGGAGAGCGATTGAATGTGGGAGAGAGATTGAGTGTGGGAGAGAGATTGAGTGTGGGAGAGAGATTGAGTGTGGGAGAGAGATTGAATGTGGGAGAGAGATTGAGTGTGGGAGAGAGAGTGAGTGAGTGTGGGAGAGAGATTGAGTGTGGGAGAGAGATTGAGTGTGGGAGAGAGAGTGAGTGAGTGTGGGAGAGAGAGTGAGTGAGTGTGGGAGAGAGGAGTGAGTGAGTGTGGGAGAGTGACTGAGTGTGGGAGAGAGAGAGTGAGTGAGTGTGGGAGAGAGAGTGAGTGAATGAGTGAGTCTGGGCTAGTGAGTGAGTGAGTGAGTGTGGGAGAGAGAGTGAGTGAGTGTGGCAGAGAGAGTGAATCAGTGTGGGAGAGAGAGTGAGTGAGTGAGTGAGTGTGGGCGAGAGAGTGAGAGATTGAGTGTGGGAGAGAGACTGAGTGAGAGAGTGCGGGAGAGAGACTGAGTGCGGGAGAGAGAGTGAGTGCTGGAGAGAGAGTGAGTGCGGGAGCGAGAGTGAGTGCGGGAGAGAGAGTGAGTGCGGTAGAGCGAGTGAGTGCGGGAGAGAGAGTGAGTGCTGGAGAGCGAGTGAGTGCGGGAGAGGGAGTGAGTGCGGGAGAGCGAGTGAATGCGGAAGAGCGTGTGAGTGCGGGAGAGCGAGTGAGTGCGGGAGAGCGAGTGAGTGCGGGAGAGCGAGTGAGTGTGGGAGAGCGAGTGCGTGCGTGCGGGAGAGCGAGTGCGTGCGTGCGGGAGAGCTAGTGCGTGCGTGCGGGAGAGCGAGTGCGTGCGTGCGGGAGAGCGAGTATGTGTGTGCGGGAGAGCGAGTGAGTGCGTGCGGGAGAGCGAGTGAGTGCGTGCGGGAGAGCGAGTGAGTGCGTGCGGGTGATCGAGTGAGTGCGTGCGGGAGAGCGAGTGAGTGCATGCGGGAGAGCGATTGAGTGAGTGCGGAAGAGAGAGTGAGTGAGTGCGTGCGGGAGAGAGAGTGAGTGAGTGCATGCGGGAGAGAGAGTGAGTGAGTGAGTGCGGGAGAGAGAGTGAGTGAGTGAGTGAGCGTGGGAGAGAGAGTGAGTGAGTGAGTGAGCGTGGGAGAGAGAGAGAGTGAGTAAGTGAGTGTGGGAGAGAGAGAGAGTGAGTGAGTGAGTGTGGGAGAGAGAGAGAGTGAGTGAGTGAGCGTGGGAGAGAGAGAGAGTGAGTAAGTGAGTGTGGGAGAGAGAGAGAGTGAGTGAGTGAGTGTGGGAGAGACAGAGACTGAGTGAGTGAGTGTGGGAGAGAGAGAGAGTGAGTGAGTGAGTGTGGGAGAGAGAGAGAGTGAGAGAGTGAGTGTGGGAGAGAGAGAGAGAGAGTGAGTGAGTGTGGGAGAGTGAGAGAGTGAGTGAGTGTGGGAGAGAGAGAGTGAGTGTGTGAGTGTGGGAGAGCGAGTGAGTGAGTGAGTGTGGGAGAGCGAGTGAGTGAGTGAGTGTGGGAGAGTGAGTGAGTGAGTGTGGGAAAGAGAG
>NW_027600268.1:0-16623 GCF_964194155.1 Cetorhinus maximus | reverse complement strand
TCAGGATAGCGGCGCCGGCTAGAGGAGGTGCTAATGGCGGCGTCGAGGCCGGGAAAGCAGAGCGGGACGAGGGGGTAAGCACTCTGTGAAAGAGCAATGGGAACCAGCGACGGACAACCCCAGTTGGGGGTGGGGGGGGGGCGTTGGTGTAGGTGGGTGGGGGTTGGTAGTAGGAGAAAAGATCGAAAAAGACCGGGGGGGTGGGGGGGTGGATAAAACAATGCATAAAAACGAAGGTGAATAAAAATAAGCGGGTAAGAACGGATGGCGATAAACGGGGAAGAATTCGTGTTCCCCAAAAGACGCTGCTCCTTTAAAGGGTTGACGCCAAATTGCCGCCGTTCCCGGAGGAGACGGCATTTTTACCGGGAAAGGTGACTCAGCCGTTCGAAGGGAGCCGGGGGGCGGGGGGGGGGAGGGGGTCACGAGGCGGTTTTACGGGGGCTGGGAAAAGAAAAAAAAAACACTCCTCGGAAAAATTTACTAGGCGGTTTTCGGTTCCGCTTCGATGGTGGGGGGGGCGAAGGACCAGCCGCTTGAGAAAAGAGGACGGAGGCCTCCCCGTGGTCTCCCAAGCCAGCCCGCAAGTGGAAACTGCACCCCCCCCTCCTACCCACCTCCCACCCCCTACCCCCCCCCGCTAGAGTCGCTCGACACGCCGGAATAGAGCGCCCGCGAGTTTTCCTCCAACCCGCCCGAAAAGCCTTCGAGGGAAGCGGCGATGGCTCCGCAGCTCGGCGCCAGCCGCAACCCGGTCGTAGAACCCGGACGCCACGTCCAGGACTCCGGCCGCCCGTCCTTTTCCCATCAACCGCCGGGCAGAACGCCTCCGTGTTTGTTTTATTGTATCGTATTTTTTGAGGCCTGTTGCGCGTACGTGTAGATATGCGCGAGTTCGGGTATTCAGGAACTGTAATTACTACGCCTTCGTGCTTTATGGATAAGATTTGAATCTCCTTTCGACGAGACCGGTTTTATGAGGCGCTAACGGGTTCGTTGTGTCCCTTTTAGCGCCGGTCACAATCGCGGAGGGTAAAGGATCGGCCATTTTGGCCAGCGAATCAGACTTTATAAAACCGTGACCAGAGTGGGGCGGTGGGGGGAGGCGGGATCAACAGGTTCATTCCCCACGGCAACGCCGCTACCCATCAGAGCCCGCCGGCCAACCACAACGGCGCTCTCCTCACGTGTGGTATAAATCGTTGTTTTTTTTTTCCCCCCCCCTTTCCTCTCGCGAAGCGGCCTGATGAGTGCAAGACGGAAAAGTTCGACGCGTCTCTTTTCCTTCCTCCCGTACGTAAAGGCGAACCAGATGGGTTTTTTTTTTAAAACGACGATGGGCGAAGGTTTCGCGGTCGTCGTTTTAGACTTTTAACCCCGAGCTCGTGTTTTTTCAATCGAGTTTCGATCGTAGCCCCCACCCGTCAACCGTGACACAGTTGGAACTGGGGTCCCCGGGGCGTGACCCGTCCGGCAACAGTACCCTCGGCGCCGTCGCCTTCTCCTCCGCGCGCCCTGGACAACCAGAGGGCTATTCGCCCTCCCCCCCCCTACCCCACAACGAGGAGAGATATCGGGGAGAGCTGGATGAAGACAGCGAGGGAGACGAAGGATGGGAGGTTAGGGGTTTGGGGGGCAGGGAGGTTAGAACGGGAACAAGACTCCCGACGCGGGGGACTGTCGTACGAGGAGAGGTCGGAGGGGAAGGGTGGCTGGGGAGAAGGCCGGGCCTGTCCTGGCTAGAGTTTCGGAGAACCAAGAGGCGACCCCTCCCCATCGAAACCCTCACAGGCCATCGACAGGTTGGATGCGGGAAGGGTATTTCCCCCCCTCAGTTGGCCGGGGTCGGGGGAGGGTGGAGAGGGAGAGGGGGAGACACAGTCTCGGGATAAGGGTGGTGGTGGGGGTGTGGTCGGAAAGGAGGACTTTCTTCCCCTGGAAAATTGGGAATACATCGGCCGTTCCTTCACCGTCGCCCGGGTCAAATATCCTGGGACTCCCTCCCTAACAGCGCCGTGGGTGTACCTACACCACACAGGGGACAAAATCCTGGGACTCCCTCCCTAACAGCGCCGTGGGTGTACCTACACCACACAGGGGACAAAATCCTGGAACTCCCTCCCTAACAGCGCTGTGGGTGTACCTACACCACACAGGGGACAAAATCCTGGAACTCCCTCCCTAACAGCGCTGTGGGTGTACCTACACCACACAGGGGACAAAATCCTGGAACTCCCATCCTAACAGCGCCATGGGTGTACCTACACCACACAGGGGACAAAATCCTGGAACTCCCTCCCTAACAGTGCTGTGGGTGTACCTACACCCTAGGGGACTGCAGCGGTTCAAGAAGGCGGCTCACCCACCACCTTCTCAAGGGGGGCAATTAGGGATGGGTGATAAACGCTGGGCCCGGCCAAGGGACCCCCACATCCCCGTGAATGAATAAAACTCCGGGCGGTGAGTCTGGGAGCCTTGGGAGTTTGGTCTCAGTGAGGAGGTTCGAGACGGAGGTGGGCAGATTCCTGGAGACGGATGACATCGAGGGACATGGGGGAAGTGGGAATCGAGGCGGGCGATCGGTGTGAAGGGCGGAGTAGGCTCGAGGGGCTGAATGGCCCCCGATCCTCCTCCCAAGCCCCTGGCTTACGTTCAACGGGGAGCACCTGGTGATTGAACCACCCGCTTGAACGTCACGATCTGGGAGTCTGTCCCTCGAGCCTATCCCACCCATCGCCAAGGTCGTGGCTGACCCCAATCGAAATCGCACCAGCCGCCGCTCTCTCTCTCTCTCTCTCTCTGCTCCGGGGGTGGGGCTGGGTGGCGGGGAGGGAACAATCCCAGCCTTTTCCGATCCGTGAGGTCCGGACAGAAGTCCCCCCCCATCGTCTTCGGGACCCTTTTTGGATGGCGCTGGTCCCCTTCGTCCCAGCAAACCCGGGCCTCTCCACCTCCCCCTGCCCAGAGGAATCAGCGGGGGAGGAGGGGTGCGGGTGGTGGGGGGTATTCCGGGATTTTATCCCTGGCTGTTCGCGGAACCTGAGCTGGGGAAGGGAGGCGGAAGGAAAGACAAGAGGTTCGGTTCGGTGTACAAGAGTCTCTTTATTTCTAACTGGCACTTTCTCTCTCTCTCTCTCTCTCTCCTCAGTCATTGGTTGGTTGGTTGGTATGTTCATTGGTTGGTTGGTTGGTTGGTTGGTTGGTTGGTTGGTTCATTGGTTGGTTGGTTGGTTGGTTGGTTGGTTGGTTCATTGGTTGGTTGGTTGGTTGGTTGGTTCATTGGTTGGTTGGTTGGTTGGTTCATTGGTTGGTTGGTTGGTTGGTTCATTGGTTGGTTGGTTGGTTCGTTGGTTGGTTGGTTCATTCATTCATTGGT
Source organism: Cetorhinus maximus (assembly GCF_964194155.1). NCBI lineage: Eukaryota > Metazoa > Chordata > Chondrichthyes > Lamniformes > Cetorhinidae > Cetorhinus > Cetorhinus maximus. The sequence goes on along the minus strand of NW_027600268.1, from coordinate 13,247 downwards.
TGGTTGGTTCATTGGTTCGTCGGTTGGTTGGTTGGTTGGTTCATTGGTTGGTTCATTGGTTCGCCGGTTGGTTGGTTGGTTGGTTCGTTGGTTGGTTGGTTGGTTCGTTGGTTGGTTCATTCATTCATTGGTTGGTTCATTGGTTGGTTCATTGGTTGGTTGGTTGGTTCGTTTGTCCGTCCGTTCATCTGTCCACCTGCTCGCTCGCGCTTGGCCGCGTGTCCGCCCTGATTGGAGGTGGGGTGGTGGGGTGGGTCGTGACTCTGAGCCTCCTCGCCTGGCCTTGCCCGTCACACCGGGAGTGTTGACCCGTCCGCCCACCTCAAACCCCACCCTCCCCCGCCCCCTCGCCAGACCCTCCCTCATCGCCTCCCAGGGGGAGCGGGTTTGAACCCTTCCGGCGAACCCCCGGCGATCGGGGTCAGGGCTGCGTCGGCGATCGGGCAGGGATGGGCGGGGCCTTTATTCCTTTCTCCCCCCACCCCCTCCTCTCCTTTTGGGTGAGGGACCCACCGTCAGATTTGGTCCCTGGGGTGGTGGGGGCAGGGCTGGGGGAATCCACGGACCGGGGATCGGGGACGAACGATCTGGGATCGGTGGGTGGCGGGGGGGTGGGGGGGTGGTGGGGGATTAAAGGAGAATATCGAGGGGGGTGGTGGGGGGGCTGCCGCTGGACGAGGGTCATCCCTGTGGGGATTTGGGAACTTGGCGGAGGGGGAGGGGAGCCCGGGCGAGGGAGGCAGTGGGAAGAGGGTCCGAGTCGGGGGTTGGGAAGGCTGAATCGGGTAAGGGTGGGGGTGGAGCGTGGGTTGGGTTGTGTTGTGTTGGGTTGAGTTGGGTTAGGTTGGGTTGGGTTGAGTTGGTTTGGGTTGGGTTGGGGTGGGTTGAGTTGGGTTGGTTTGGGTTGGGTTGGGTTGAGTTGAGTTGGGCTGGGTTGGGTTGAGTTGGGTTGGGTTGAGTTGGGTTGAGTTGAGTTGGGTTGGGTTGGGTTGGGTTGGTTTTGGGTTGAGTTGGGTTGAGTTGGATTGGGTTGGGTTGGTTTTGGGTTGGGTTGGGTTGGGTTGAGTTGGGTTGAGTTGAGTTGGGTTGGGTTGGTTTTGGGTTGGGTTGAGTTGGGTTGAGTTGGGTTGGGTTGGGTTGGGTTGGATTGGGTTGGGTTGGGTTCCAGGTCCGAGGGAACATGTCCGTTGAGGGGGGAAGGGGGACGTTGGGGGTGGGCGAGGGGGAAGGTCAAGGGTTTTCGCCTCCGGTCCCGCATTGACCCTCCCCCGGGGGGGGTCAAGGGGTCGCTGAAGGGGTCAAGTCGGCGAGGAGCTGCGTGAAGCGCAGGGCATGATGGGACAGCTCGGCCACCTGGTCCACCATGTCCTGGACGGCGTCCAGCTCCGGGTAGCGCAGGGCCGCGGCCTTGGTGGCGTGGACTGTCCTCTTGAGGGCCTGGCACAGCAGGGCCCCCGAGCGGCCCACCCGGGACCTCACCTCGGCCACCCGGGCCTGGCGAGACAGGGCGTCCCCGATGAAGACCAGTTTGTGGGCGCTGACGATGACGTGGCGGCCGTGGCCCACAAAGACGCGGGGGGGCTGGGCCCCTCCCCCTCCCCCCCGCAGGCAGGCGAAGAGGCCGTCGATGGCCCCCAGCAGTGTGCTCAGGTGGGCGCTGCACTGCTGGGAATAGAAGGCCACCAGGCGCCGGTCGGTGGCGGCGAGCGGGTCCCTCGCAGGGTCCTGGTCAGCTCCGGACTGCTGGGGGGAGAGGTTGTGGTGGGGGTGGGGTTGCGGTCAGGGAGGAGAGAGGAAAGAGAGAGGGTTAGTTCAGGATTTGTGAGACAGAGAGAGAGAGAGAGACAGAGAGAGAGACAGAGAGAGAGACAGAGAGAGAGACAGAGAGAGAGAGAGAGAGGGACAGAGAGAGAGAGAGAGGGACAGAGAGAGAGAGAGAGACAGAGAGACAGAGACAAAGAGAGACAGAGAGAGAGACAGAGAGAGAGAGAGAGAGGGACAGAGAGAGAGAGACAGAGAGAGACAGAGAGAGAGAGAGAGAGACAGAGAGAGAGAGAGAGGGACAGAGAGAGAGAGAGAGGGACAGAGAGAGAGAGAGAGACAGAGAGACAGAGACAAAGAGAGACAGAGAGAGAGACAGAGAGAGAGAGAGAGAGGGACAGAGAGAGAGAGACAGAGAGAGACAGAGAGAGAGAGAGAGAGAGAGACAGAGAGAGAGAGAGAGGGACAGAGAGAGAGAGAGAGGGACAGAGAGAGGAAGAGAGAGAGAGACAGAGCGAGAGAAAGAGAGACAGAGAGAAAGAGACAGAGAGGGAGGGACAGAAAAACAGAGAGACTGAGAGAGAGAGACACAGAGAGAGAGAGAGTGACAGAGAGAGAGAGGGAGAGAGAGACACAGAGAGTGAGACAGGGAGAGAGTGAGACAGAGACACAGAGAGAGACAGAGAGAGAGTGACAGGCAGAGAGAGGGAGACAGTGAGGCAGAGAGAGGAAGACAGACAGAGAGAGAGAGAGAGAGTGAGACAGAGAGAGACAGAGACATTGACACACAGAGAGAGAGTGAGACTTAACCCTTAACATTACCCTCATCTACACACCTGGTCACCTCCTCAAAAAATTCAATCAAATTTGTTAGGCATGACCTCCCTCTGACAAAGCCATGCTGACTATCCCTGATCAAACCTTGCCTCTCCAAGTGGAGACAGGTTCTTTCCTTCAGAACTCTCTCCAATAGTTTCCCTACCACTGACGTGAGACTCACTGGCCTGTAGTTCCCTGGCTTATCTCTACAACCCTTCTTAAATAGCAGAACCACATTAGCTGTTCTCCGGTCCTCTGGCACCTCCCCCGTGGCCAGAGAGGAATTAAAAATTCGGGTCAGAGCCCCTGCGATCTCCTCCCTTGCCTCCCTCAGCAGTCTGGGACACAAATCAACCGGACCTGGAGATTTGTCCACTTTTAAGCCTGCCAACATCTCCAATACCTTGTCACTCCCTATCTCAAATTGCTTAAGAACCTCGCAGTCTCTCTCCCCGAGTTCGAAACCTTCATCCTCATTCTCTTGGGTGAAAACGGATGTGAAGCATTCATTCAACACTCTAGCGATGTCCTCTGGCTCCACCCATAGATTGTCCCCTTGGTCCCTTATGGGCCCTACTCTTTCCCTGGTTATCCTCTTCCCATTGATTTCCTTATAGAATATCTTGGGATTTTCCCTACTTTTACTAGCCAGAGCTTTCTCATATCCCCTCTCTGCTCTCCTAATTGCTTTCTTAAGCTCCACTCTGTACTCGGCTAATGCCTCCAGAGATTTGCATCCCTTGTAACCTGCTAAAAGCCTCTCTTTTCCTTCTCATCGTAACCTGAATATCTCTGGTCATCCATGGTTCTCTGGGCTTGTAGGTAGGTGGGTCAGGTGTCGGGTGCAGACTCGATGGGCTGAAGGGCCTCTTCTGCACTGTGTGATTCAGTGATTCTGGGTACAACACTCTAGCTAAGGCTGAACCAGTGTTGGATCAATATTCTCTTTGTAATTTTACGTTTCTATCTCACCTTGACGTTCAATGGCATTACCATCGCTGAATCCTCCCCCACTATCAACATCCTGGGGGTTACCATTGACCAGAAACTGAACTGGGGACCAGCCATATAAATACTGTGGCTACAAGAGCAGGTCAGAGGCTGGGAATCCTGTGGTGAGTAACTCACCTCCTGACTTCCCCCAAAGCCCGTCCACTATCTACAAAGCACAAGTCAGGAGTGTGATGGGATACTCCCCACTTTGCCTGGATGAGCGCAGCTCCCACAACACTCGAGAAGCTCGACACCGTCCAGGACAAAGCAGCCCCCGCTTGATCGGCACCCCATGCACAAACATTCACTCCCTCCACCCACCGACGCACAGTAGCAGCAGCGTGTGTACCATCTACAAGATGCACTGCAGCAACCCGCCAAGGCTCCTTCGACAGCACCTTCCAAACCCACGACCGCTACCATCTAGAAGGACAAGGGCAGCAGACACATGGGGAACACCCACCACCTGGAAGGTCCCCCCTCCGAGCCACTCACCATCCCGACTTGGAAATATATCGGCCGTTCCTTCACTGTCGCTGGGTCAAAATCCTGGAACTCCCTCCCTAACAGCGCCGTGGGTGTACCTACACCACAGGGGACAAAATCCTGGAACTCCCTCCCTAACAGCACCGTGGGTGTACCTACACCACACAGGGGACAAAATCCTGGAACTCCCTCCCTAACAGCGCCGTGGGTGTACCTACACCACACAGGGGACAAAATCCTGGAACTCCCTCCCTAACAGCGCTGTGGGTGTACCTACACCCTAGGGGACTGCAGCAGTCCAAGAAGGCAGCTCACCCACCACCTTCTCAAGGGGGCAATTAGGGGAACGGGTGACAGACGCTGGGCCCGGCCAAGCGAGGCCCACATCCCCGTGACTGTGTAAGAGAAACAAGGCCGCCAATCCGTGTGGCGTGTAAGCGATTTCAGGCCAGCTGAGGCTGTACAGAGCTAGGCCTCAGGCTCCGCCCCCACCCCAGGCCGGCTGCGGCTGCACAGAGCTAGGCCTCAGGCTCCCCACCGCCCCCCCAGGCCGGCTGAGGCTGCACAGAGCTAGGCCTCAGGCTCCCCCCCCAGGCCGGCTGAAGGCTGCACAGAGCTAGGCCTCAGGCTCCCCACCGCCCCCCCCAGGCCGGCTGGAGGCTGCACAGAGCTAGGCCTCAGGCTCCCCCCCCAGGCCGGCTGAAGGCTGCACAGAGCTAGGCCTCAGGCTCCCCACCGCCCCCCCCAGGCCGGCTGAAGGCTGCACAGAGCTAGGCCTCAGGCTCCCCCCCCAGGCCGGCTGAAGGCTGCACAGAGCTAGGCCTCAGGCTCCCCACCGCCCCCCCCAGGCCGGCTGGAGGCTGCACAGAGCTAGGCCTTAGTCTCCCCCGCCAGGCCGGCTGAAGGCTGCACAGAGCTAGGCCTCAGGCTCCCCACCGCCCCCCCCAGGCCGGCTGGAGGCTGCACAGAGCTAGGCCTCAGGCTCCCCACCGCCCCCCCCAGGCCGGCTGGAGGCTGCACAGAGCTAGGCCTCAGGCTCCCCTCCCCCCCAGGCCGGCTGGAGGCTGCACAGAGCTAGGCCTCAGGCTCCCCCCCCCAGCAGGCCGGCTGGAGGCTGCACAGAGCTAGGCCTCAGGCTCCCCCCACCGCCCCCCCCACCCCAGCCACCTTTCCCGAACTCACCTGCTTCCTCTCGAGCTGACCCACCGACTCAGTCGTCTCCCCAGCACTCGACCTCTCCCCCCGGCAGCCGTCGACGTCCTGCTTCCCCTGTGGAGGGAGGGAGGGAGGCAAAGACGTGAGAGGAGGGGGTGGGTGGGTGGAAAAGCCCGCGCGGTGGGCCGAGACACCCCGTCCGACGCCACCTTGGCGTGGGAATCAAACAACAATTTACACTCCGTGCGAAGAGAGCGCCGATTGAGGCTGGCCGAGCGGGCTCCGATTGCCGGGGAAGGATGCACCCGCGATGGTGCCTGATGGTTAACTGCCAAGTTTGGTGCGAAATTTGAAGTGGGCAGCTCAATCCCCCACCTGCTTGGTCGGGGCGTCGCCCGGGGGAAGGAGCCAGCGAACGGCTGTCACTTAGTTTGTTTGCCTGGCCGAAATTTGTGGCGAGTCCGCGATCGGACAGCATCCTGCGAAATAATCCTCAGTATTACGCTGACAACCCATTGCAGGGCCCGCATTGGCGTGTGCCGGGAGCTACATATATTGATGCACGGGGCCCCCGCTCTCTGAAGGCAGGGAGTACACGTACGAGCATTGCGCCCGTCTCAGCCACAAACGTGACAGCCGTTCGCTGGTACGTTCCTCAGGCTCAATGCCGTCGACTGATGGGGGTCAAGCGGCCTGGTTTAAATTTCCAACGACGCCTTGGCGGTTGACTGTCAGTTGTACCTACCTCCAGGGCGACGCCTCCTCCACCGTTCGGAGTCCGCTCGCCGAGCAGCCGGCACTCTCTTCACCCGCGGTGTAAATTGTTGTTTCCCCCATCCACCCACCCACCACCACCACATCGGCGAAGGTTCACAGTTCAAGGTTCACGGGCCCTCCGAGCGAAGACACTTCTCCTCGTCTCCGTTCAAAACGCCCGGCCCCCCTCGTCCTGAGTCTGTGTCCCACCCACCCCCTCGACCAGTGGGTGGGGGGTATAAAGATAGACTTCTCTACTCTTGTTCTCCGACCCCCCCAGGAGTTCAAGGCTAAGGCGCCGCTTGTCTTCCTGGGTCGCTCGCTGGACCCCCGGCCTACTTCCTGCGTTCACTGACAGAGCACCCCACCCCCCACCCCAACCCGCTCCGCACAATCCCGCTCCCGGACCATGCATTCCCCACCTCTTGCGCTCTCTCCCGCCTCTCCCGATTACACCCCGCGACGTCTCGGCCCTCTGTCTCTCTCTCTCTCTCTCGCCCGCGCCCTTTGACCTCGCCCCGCGCACCCCCGCCAACGCGGACCCTCTGCCTTCCCTCCCCCGCCCCCCGGAACCTGCCCCGAGACACCCCCCACCCACCTACCCACCTGCAAGCGGACGTAGTCGCACTCCTGGCCCGAAGGCCCGACCCCCTCATAGACGTTGGCGCCGTCGGCAGGCTGGGCCTCGGGGGCGTAGGCCGGGGTGGGCGGGAGGGGCCTGGTCTGGATGGCGGCCTTGCCGGCGGCGGGGGACTGGGGCAGGGGGGGCAAAGGCCGGCGGGAGGTGCAGGGGGCCTCCCCGGCGGAAGTGGAGGGGGAGGGGGAGGGTGAGGGGAAGAGGAGGGGGCCCTGGGCCTGCCCGGGGCGAGGGGGCTGGAGGAGGTGGGGGGGGAGGAGGAGGCAGGACGAGGCCTCCGCCTGGGCGGCCACCCGCTCGGCGACGGCGGCCAGGCAGCGGAGGTCCTCGTCGAGGCCCCCGGACCCCCGGTGCCCGAGCCTGGGGCCCAGCTGGACCAGCAGGCCTCGGGCCTCCTCCAGGGCCCTCAGGCGAGGCCCCAGGCCGGAGGAGGAGGAGGAGGAGGAGGGGTCCCGGGCCTCGCAGGCCCGGCACAGGCCCAGGAACTCGGAGAGGGCCCCCCCCAGGGCACCGGCGGCCCGGCAGATGTCGCCCAGGCCGGCCCCCGAGAGCGGGCGGGGCCCCAGGCCCCGGCTGACCGCCTGGGCCAGGCCCGAGCTGCCCGCCAGCACCGAGAGCCGCAGGCCGGACAGCCTCTGGCCGAGGGGGAGGCCGGGCGCCCCCCTCGGGCTGTCATACACCTCGGTGGCTGCTGCCTCCTGGGGAGGGAGGGCCTTCCTCAGGCCCGAGGGGACGTCGTAGGCCTCATCCTGGCTGGAGTCCTTGGCGAAGCAACGCGGCACATTGTAAATCTGGCGGGAGGAAAGAGAGGGAGATACCAGTTAGTGCTCCCTCCACACCGTCCCCATCAAACACTCCCAGGACAGGTACAGCACGGGGTTAGATACAGAGTAAAGCTCCCTCTACACTGTTCCCATCAAACACTCCCAGGACAGGTACAGCACGGGGTGAGATACAGAGTAAAGCTCCCTCTACACCGTCCCCGTCAAACACTCCCCAGGACAGGTACAGCACGGGGTGAGATACAGAGTAAAGCTCCCTCTACACCGTCCCCGTCAAACACTCCCCAGGACAGGTACAGCACGGGGTTAGATACAGAGTAAAGCTCCCTCTACACCGTCCCCGTCAAACACTCCCCAGGACAGGTACAGCACAGGGTTAGATACAGAGTAAAGCTCCCTCTACACCGTCCCCGTCAAACACTCCCCAGGACAGGTACATCACGGGGTTAGATACAGAGTAAAGCTCCCTCTACACTGTCCCCATCAAACACTCCCAGGACAGGTACAGCACAGGGTTAGATACAGAGTAAAGCTCCCTCTACGCCGTCCCCATCAAACACTCCCCAGGACAGGTACAGCACGGGGTTAGATACAGAGTAAAGCTCCCTCTACACCGTCCCCATCAAACACTCCCATGACAGGTACAGCACGGGGTTTGATACAGAGTAAAGCTCCCTCTACACCGTCCCCATCAAACACTCCCAGGACAGGTACAGCACGGGGTTAGATTCAGAGTAAAGCTCCCTCTACACCGTCCCTATCAAACACTCCCCAGGACAGGTACAGCACGGGGTTAGATACAGAGTAAATCTCCCTCTACACTGTCCCCGTCAAACACTCCCCAGGACAGGTACAGCACGGGGTTAGATACAGAGTAAAGCTCCCTCTACACCGTCCCCCATCAAACTCTCCCAGGACAGGTACAGCACGGGGTTAGATACAGAGTAAAGCTCCCTCTACACCGTCCCCATCAAACACACCCAGGACAGGTACAGCACGGGGTTAGATACAGAGTAAAGCTCCCTCTACACCGTCCCCATCAAACACACCCAGGACAGGTACAGCACGGGGTTAGATACAGAGTAAATCTCCCTCTACACTGTCCCCCTTAAACATTCCCAGGGCAGGTACAGCACGGGGTTAGATACAGAGTAAAGCTCCTACTACACTGTCCCCATCAAACACTCCCAGGACAGGTACAGCACGGGGTTAGATACAGAGTAAAGCTCCCTCTACACTGTCCCCATCAAACACTCCCAGGACAGGGACAGCACGGGATTAGATACAGAGTAAAGCTCCCTCTACACCGTCCCTATCAAACACTCCCAGGACAGGTACAGCACGGGGTTAGATACAGAGTAAAGCTCCCTCTACACTGTCCCCATCAAACACTCCCAGGACAGGTACAGTACGGGGTTAGATACAGAGTAAAGCTCACTCTACACTGTCCGCATCAAACACTCCCAGGACAGGTACAGCACGGGGTTAGATACAGAGTAAAGCTCCCTCTACACTGTCCCCATCAAACACTCCCAGGACAGGTACAGCACGGGGTTAGATACAGAGTAAAGCTCCCTCTACCCCGTCCCCATCAAACACTCCCAGGGCAGGTACAGCACGGGGTTAGATACAGAGTAAAGCTCCCTCTACACCGTCCCCCATCAAACTCTCCCAGGACAGGTACAGACCCCTCTGATTGGACAGCCAAGGGTTACCCAACCCTGTGGAATAGGAGGGGCAGTGGGCCACTCGGCCCCTCTCGAGCCTGCTTTCCCCCATTCAGTCAGATCACGGGCTGATCTGATTGGGGCCTTAACTCCAATTTTCCTGCCTGTCCCCCTCATCGCCCTCGACTCCCTCGTCAGTCAGAAACCTGTCTAACTCAGCCTCGAGTATATTCAGTGACCTGGCCTCCACCCGCTCTCTCTCTCTCTGTGGGAGGTGGGGGAGAGAGAGAGTTCCACAGACTGACCACCCTCCGAGAGAGGAAATCCCTCCTCGTCTCCGTCTCCGATGGGAGACCCCTTAATCTGAAACTGTGTACCCCTCCCTCCCACTCGTTCTAGATTCTCCCCCCACGATGCGGGGGGGGGGGAATCATCCTCTCAGCCTCCACCCTCTCGATCCCCTACCCCTCAGGGTCTTATCTGTTTCAATAAGATCCCCTCTCATTCTTCTAAACTCCCAAGGGGCACAGGTCCGGCCTGCTCGAACCCTCCTCATGAGACAAACCCACCCCCCTCCCCTCCTGGGAATCGGCCCAGTGAAGTTTCACCGAACTATTGCTCAGATAGGTCACCAGCTCAAGGAACCGGAAGATTTAAAAAAACTGTACGCGGCCCTCCGGTCCGTGGGCTGTTCGGAACCAGCAACGATCGGACGTCGACGGGGGGAGGAGGTGGGGGTGGGGGGTCAGGCTGAAAGGGAAGGGAGGGGCTCAGAGCCGGACCTACCTCCTGAGACCCTCCCTCGGAGGAGGGGGCCGACAGGGTCGGAACGTTGTATATGTCCGGATCAGGAACCGCATACTCGTCCTCTGTCGCATTCAGCGTCGAGTCCAGCCTGCCGTCGGACCCCTGGTCAGGAGCATCAGGGGGCTGAGGGAGGATCAAACAAACACAGGGACACAAGAGTGAAACAGGTTGGGAGAGATACAGGCAAACGCTCGCTCGGCTCTGTCCAAACACGCGGGGTTAGATACAGAGTAAAGCTCCCTCTACACTGTCCCCATCAAACACTCCCAGGACAGGTACAGCACGGGGTGAGATACAGAGTAAAGCTCCCTCTACACTGTCCCCATCAAACACTCCCAGGACAGGTACAGCACGGGGTTAGATACAGAGTAAAGCTCCCTCTACACCGTCCCCATCAAACACTCCCAGGACAGGTACAGCACGGGGTTAGATACAGAGTAAAGCTCCCTCTACACCGTCCCCATCAAACACTCCCAGGACAGGTACAGCACGGGGTTAGATACAGAGTAAAGCTCCCTCTACACTGTCCCCATCAAACACTCCCAGGACAGGTTAAGACCTGCACCATCAGCAGAACACAACAGGTTCCAGTTTACAGAGCTGTAAACAATCATCTGCCCTGTTTATTCACAGGAATTTTAGACAAACACAACTCTGGTCAGCATTCTGTTAAAAATCAGGATACCCAGTAATCCTAACACATTGAACACTGGGAGCACCGTGTACAGTTCCGGTCTCCGTATCGCACCGGGACCACCGTGTACAGTTCCGGTCTCCGTATCGCACCGGGAGCACCGTGTACAGTCCCGGTCTCCGTATCGCACCGGGAGCACCGTGTACAGTTCTGGTCTCCGTATCACACTGGGAGCACCGTGTACAGTCCCGGTCTCCGTATCGCACCGGGAGCACCGTGTACAGTTCCGGTCTCCGTATCACACTGGCAGCACCGTGTACAGTTCCGGTCTCCGTATCACACTGGGAGCACCGTGTACAGTTCCTGGTCTCTGTATCGCACCGGGAGCACCGTGTACAGTTCCGGTCTCCGTATCGCACCGGGAGCACCGTGTACAGTTCCTGGTCTCCGTATCGCACCGGGAGCACCGTGTACAGTTCCGGTCTCCGTATCTCACCGGGAGCACCGTGTACAGTTCCAGTCCCAGAGGGGGATGGGGGGAGGTGAAGAGGGTGATGAGGGATTGAAGAGGGGGATGGGGGGAGGTGAAGAGTCTGGGGGAGCAGGTTCCTGTGCTGTGTACAGACTGACATGGAGTAGATAGACCGAATGGCCTGTCTACGTGCTGTTACAGTCCTGAGCTTGAACTGGGAATAGTTGAAGCCCGTGGAGAATATAAAGAAAGTAGGAAGGAACTTCAGCAAGGAGTCAGGAGGGCTAAAAGGGGGTCATGAAAAGTCACTGGCAACCAGGATTAAGGAAAATCCCAAGGCCTTTTATACATATGTCAAAAGCAAGAGGGTAGCCAGGGAAAGGGTAGGTCCACTCAGGGACAGAGGTGGGAATCTGTGTGTGGAGCCAGAAGAAATGGGGAGAGATACTAAATGAATACTTCTCATCGGTATTCACCAAAGAGAAGGACTTAGCAGTCGATTTGTCTAGGGAAGAGTGTGTAGATAGCCTGGATCATGTTGAGATCAAAAAAGAGGAGGTGTTAGGCGTCTTGAAGAATATTAAGGTGGATAAGTCCCCCAGGGCCAGATGGGATCTACCCCAGAGTACTGAGGGAGGCAAGGGAGGAGATTGCTGGGGCCTCGACAGAAATCTTTGTATCCTCACTGGCTACGGGTGAGGTCCCAGAGGACTGGAGAATGGCCAATGTTGTTCCATTGTTTAAGAAGGGTAGCAGGGATAATCCAGGAAATTACAGGCCGGTGAGACTTACGTCAGTGGTAGGGAAATTATTGGAGAAGATTCTCTGTGACAGGATTTACTACCATTTGGAAGCCAATGGGCGTATTAGTGAGAGGCAGCATGGTTTTGTGAAGGGGAGGTCGTGTCTCACTAACTTGATCGAGTTTTTCGAGGAAGTGACAAAGATGATCGACGATGGAAGTTATCAGTGGATGTTATATACATGGGTTTCAGTAAGGCCTTTGACAAGGTCCCTCATGGCAGACTGATACAGAAGGTAAAGTCGCACGGGATCAGAGGTGAGCTGGCAAGATAGATACAGAATTGGCTTGGTCACAGAAGACAGAGGGTAGCGGTGGAAGGGTGCTTTTCTGAATGGAGAGCTGTGACTAGTGGAGTTCCGCAGGGATCAGTGCTGGGACCTTTGCTGTTTGTGGTTTACATAAATGATTGGGAGGAAAATGTAACTGGGCAAGTTTGCAGACGACACTAAGGTTGGAGGAGTTGCAGATAGTGAAGAGGATTGTCAAAGGATACAACGGGATATAGATCGGTTGGAGACTTGGGCGGAGAAATGGCAGACGGAGTTTAATCCGGACAAATGCGAGGTAATGCATTTTGGAAGGTCTAATGCAGGCAGGAATTATACAGTAAATGGCAGAACCCTTAAGTGCATCGACGGGCAGAGGGATCTGGGTGTACAGGTCCACGGGTCACTGAAAGTGGCAACGCAGGTGGATAAGGTAGTCAGGAAAGCATATGGCATGCTTGCCTTCATCGGCAGGGGTATTGAGTGTAAAAGCTGGGAAGCCATGCTGCAGCTGTGTAGAACCTTGGTTAGGCCACACTTAGGAATATTGCGTGCAATCCTGGTCGCCACATTCCCAGAAGGATATGGAGGCGTTGGAGAGGCTGCAGAGGAGGTTTACCAGGATGCTGCCTGGTCTGGAGGTTATTAGCTATGAGGAGAGGTTGGAGAAACTCAGATTGTTCTCACTAGAGCGACGGAGATTGAGGGGCGACTTGATAGAAGTTTACAAAATGATGAGTGGCATGGACAGAGTTAGATAGTCAGAAGCTTTTTTCCCCAGGGTGGAAGAGTCAATTACTAGGGGGACATAGATTTAAGTTGAGAGGAGAAAACTATAGAGGAGATGTGTGGGGCAAGTTTTTTACACAGAGGGTAGTGAGTGTCTGGAATTCGCTGCCAGAGGAGGTGGTGGAAGCAGGTACGATAGTGGTTGTTTAAGAGGCAGCTTGACAAATACATGAATAGGATGGGAATAGAGGGATACGGACCCTGGAAGTGCAAAATGTTTTAGTTTGACGGGCAATATGATGGGCGCAGGCTTGGAGGGCCGAAGGGCCTGTTCCTGTGCTTTTTCTTTGTTCTTTGTTCGCTTAAATTCAAGCCAGGCTGGTTGACCCCGAGGAATGAACCAGGGAATGGCTGTCACCTATTTCATTTATTTTTTTATTTGGTGGTTGGGGGGGGGAGTTGAAACCGACGCAATGTG
>NW_027600267.1:0-16663 GCF_964194155.1 Cetorhinus maximus | reverse complement strand
CGTGATCTCAGTCTCTGTCCCATTAACCACCCGTTGATCTCACTCTCTGTCCCATTAACCTCCCCCTGTACTCAATCTCTGACCCCTTAGATTTCCTGTGATCTCATTCTCTATCCCTTAAACTTCCCAGTGATATCACTCCCTGTCCCATAAACCTCCCCGTGATCTCACTCTCTGTCCCTTTAACCTCCCCGTGATCTCACTCTCTGTCCTTTTAACGTACCAGTGATCTAACTCTCTGTCCCTTTAACGTCCCATTGATCTCACTCTGTCCATTTAATCTTCCAGTGATCTCAATCTCTGTCCATTTAACCTGCCCGTGGTCTCACTCTCTGTCCATTTAACCTCACTGTGATATAATTCTCTGTCCCTTTCACCTCCCCGTGATCTCCCTCTCTGTCCCATTAACCTCCCCGTGATCTCACTCTCTGTCCCATTAAACTCCCCGTGATCTCACTCTCTGTCCGTTTAACCTCCCCGTGATCTCACTCTGTCCCTTTAATCTTCCCGTGATCTCATTCTCTGTCACATTCACCTCCCCGTGATCTCACTCTCTGTACCATTAACCTGACCGTGATCTCACTCTCTGTCACTTTAATTACCCTGTTCTCTCATTCTCTGTCCCTTTAAGCTCCCCGTGAAATCCTTCTCTGTCCATTTAACCTCCCCGTGACCTCACTCTGTGTCGCTTTAACCTCCCCGTGATCTCACTCTCTCTCCCTTTAACCTCCCCGTGATCTCACTCTCTGTACCTATAACCTCCCAATAATCTCACCCTCTGTTCTTTTAACCTCCCCGTGATCACACTTTTTGTACCTATATCCTCCCCGTGATCTCACTCTCTGTCCCTTTAACCTCCCCGTGATCTCACTCTCCGTCCCTTTATCCTCCCCGTGATCTCACTGTCTGTCCCTTTAACCTCCCCGTGATCTCACTGTCTGTCCCTTTAACCACCCGTGATCTCACTATCTGTCCCTTTAACCTCCCCGTGATCTCACTTTCTGTCCATTTAACCTGCCCGTGATCTCATTCTCTGTCCCTTAAACCTCACCGTGATATCAATCTCTGTCACTTTAACCTGCCCGTGATCTCATTCACAGTGCCTTTCACCTCCCCGTGATCTCACTCTCTGTCCATTTAACTTCCCCGTGATCTCACTCTCTTTCCCTTTAATCTCCCTGATTTAGCACTCTGTCCCTTTAACCTCCCCGTGGTCTCAGTCTCTGTCCCTTTAACCTCCCGGTGATCTCAAACTCTGTCCCTATATCCTCCCTGAACGAGCTCTCTGTCCCAATTAACTCCCCGTGATCTCACTTTCTGTTCCTTTTAACTCCCCGTGATCTCACTCTCAGTCCCTTTAACCTCACCGTGATATCACTCTCTGTCCTTATAACCTCCCTGTGATCTCACTCTCTGTCACTTTAACCTGACCGTGATCTCACACTCAGTCCCTTTAACCTCTCCGTGATCTCACTCTCTGTCCCTTTAACCTCCCCGTGATCTCACTCTCTGTCCCCTTTACCTTCCCGTGATCTCAGTCTCTGTCCCTTTAAACTTCCCGTGATCTCACTGTCTGTCCCTTTAAACTCCCCGTGAACTCACACTCTGTCCATTTAACCACCCCGTGATCTCACTCTCTGTCCCTTTAACTTCCCCTGATCACACTCAATGTCCCTTTAACCACCCCCTGATCTCACTCTCTGTCCCATTAACCTCCCCGTGATCTCACTATGTCCCTTTAACCTCCCCGTGATCTCACTCACTGTCCCTTTAACCTCCCCGTGATCTCACTATCTGTCCCATTAACTTTCCCGTGATCGCACTCTCTATCCCTTAAATCCCCCGTGATCTCACTCTCTGTCCCTTTAACATCCCCGTGATCTCACTCTCTGTCCCTTTAACCTCCCCGTTATCTCAATCTCTGTCCCTTTATCCTCCCCATGTTCTCACTCTCTTTCCCTTTAACCTCCCCGTTATCTCAAACTCTGCCCCTTTAAACTCCTAGTGATCTCACGCTATGTCCATTTAACCTCACCGTCATCTAACTCTATGTCCCTTTAACCTCCCTGTGATGTCACTCTGTCGCTTTAAACTCCCAGTAAATTCTCTCTGTCCCTTTAACAACCACGTGATCTCACTCTCTGTCTCTTTAACCTACCCCTGATCACACTCTTTGTCCCATTAACCTACCAGTGATCTCACTCTCAGTCTCTTTAACCTCTCCATGATCTCACTCTGTCTCTTTAACCTCCCCGTAATCTCACTCCCTGTCCCTTTAACCTCACCGTGATCTCAGTCTCTATACCTTAAACCTCCCCGTGATATCACTCTCTGTCTCTTTAACCTCCCCGTGATCTCCCTCTCTGTCCCATTAACCTCCCCAGATCTCACTCTCTGTCCCTTTAACCTCCCCGTGATCTCACTCTCTGTCCCTTTAATCTCCCCGTGATCTCGATCTCTGTCCCTTTAACCTCCCCGTGATCTCACGCTATGTCCATTTAACCTCACCGTCATCTAACTCTATGTCCCTTTAACCTCCCCGTGATCTCACTCACTGACCCTTTAACCTCCCCGTGATCTCATTCTCTGTCCATTTAACCTCCCTGTGATCTCATTCACTGTCCCTTTCGACTCCCCGTGATCTCACTCTCTGTCCCATTAACCTCAGCGTGATCTCACTCTCTGTCCCTTTAACCTCCCCGTGATCACATTCTCTGTCCATTTAAACTCCCCGTGATCTCATTCTCTGTACCTATAACCTCCCTGATCTAGCTCCCTGTCCCATTAAACTCCCCGTGATCTCACTCTCTGTCCCTTTAAACTCCCCGTGATCTCACTCTCAGTCCCTTTAACATCCCCGTGATCACACTCTCTGTCCCTTTAAACTCCCCTTGATCTCACTCTCTGTCCCTTTAACCATCCGTGATCTCACTCTCTGTCCCTTAAACCTCCCCGTGATCTCATTCTCTGTCTCTTTAACCTCCCCGCGATCTCACTCTCTGTCCCTTAAACCTCCCCGTGATCTCACTCTCTGTCCCTTTAACCTCCCAGTCATCTCATTCTCTGTCCCTTTAACCTCCCCGTGATCTCACTCTCTGTCCCGTTAACCTTCCCGTGATCTCACTCTCTGTCTCTTTAACCTCCCCGTGATCTCACTCTCTGTCCCTTCAACCTGACCCTGATCTCACTCTCTGTCCCTTTTACTTCCCCGTGATCTCATTCTCTGTCCCTTTGAGCTCCCCCGAACTCACTCTCTGTCCCACTAACCTCCCCGTGATCTCACTCTCTGTCCCTTTAACCTCCCCGTGATCTCACTCTCTGTCCCATTAACCTCCCCGTGATCTCACTCTCTGTCCCATTAACCTCCCCGTGATATCACTCTCTGTCCCATTAACCTCCCCGTGATATCACACTCTGTCCCATTAACCTCCCCGTGATCTCACTATGTTTCATTAATCTTCCCGTGATCTCAATCTCTGTCCCTTGAAACTGCCCGTGATCTCTTTCTCTTTCCCTTTAACCTCACCGTGATATCAGTCGCTGTCCCTTTAAACTTCCGCTGATCTCACTCTCTGTCCCGTTTACCTCCCCGTGATCTCATACTCTGTCCCTTTAACCTCCCCGTGATCTCACTCACTGTCCCATTAACCTCCCCGTGATCTCACTATCTATCCAATTAACTTTCCCGTGATCGCACTCTCTGTCCCTTAATCCTCCCCGTGATCTCACTCTCTGTCCCTTTAACATCCCCGTGATCTCATTCTCTGTCCCTTTAACCGCACCGTAATCTCAATCTCTGTCCCTTTAACCTCCCCGTGATCTCACTCTCTGTTCCCAGTGATTTCATTCTCTATCTCTTTAAGCTCCCCGTGAACTCATTCTCTGTCCATTTAATTCCCCGTGCTCTCATTCTCTATCTCTTTAAGCTCCCCGTGAACTCACTCTCTGTCCCTTTTAACTCCGCGATCTCACTCTCTGTCCCTTTAACCTCCCCGTAATCTCACTCTCTGTCCCTTTAACCTCCCTGTGATCTCACTCTCTGTCCCTTTAACCTCCCCGTGATCTCACTCGCTGACCCTTTAACCTCCCCTTGATCTCACTCTCGCTCCCTTTAACCTCTCTGTGATCTCATTCTCTGTCCCTATAACCTCCCCGTAATCTCAAACTCTGTCCCTTTAAACTTCCCGTGATCACACTCTCTGTCCATTTAACCTCCCCGTGATCACACTCTCTGTACCTTAAACCTCCCTGTGATCATATTCAATGTCCCTTTAACCTCCCCGTGATCTCACTCTCTGTCCCATTAACCTCCCCGTGATCTCACTCTGTCCCTTTACCCTCCCCATGATCTAACTCTCTGTCCCTTTATCCTCCCCGTGATATCACTCTCTGTCCCGTTAAACTTCCCGTGATCTCACACTCTGTCCCTTTAAACTTCCCGTGATCTCACTAGCTGTCACATTAACTTAACCGTGATCTCACAATCTATCCCTTAAACCTCCCGGTTTTCTCAATCTCTGTACCTTTAAACTCCCCGTGATCTCACTCTCTGTCCATTTAACCTTCCCGTCATCTAGCTCTCTGTCCCTTTAACCTCCCTGTGATCTCACTCTCTTTCCCATTAACCTACCCGTGATCTCACTCTCAGTCCCTTTAACCTCTCCGTGATCTCACTCTCTGTCCCTTTAACCTCCGCGTGATCTCACTATCTGTCCCTTTTACCTCCCCGTCATCTCACTCTCTGTCACTTTAACCACCCCGTGATCTCAATCTCTTTCCCTTTAACCTCCCCGTGATCTCAATCTCTGTCCCTTTAAACTCCGCATGATCTCAATCTCTGTCCCTTTAATCTGCCCGTGATCTCATTCTCTGTCCCTTTAACCTCCCCGTGATCTCTCTCTGTCCCTTTAACCTCCACGTAATCTCACTCCCTGTCCCTTTAACCTCCCCGTGATCACTCTCTTTGTATCATTAACCTACCCGTGATCTCACTCTCTATCCCTTTAACCTCCCCCTCATGTCTCTCTCTGTCCCTTTAACCTCCCCGTGATCTCAATCTCTTTCCCTTTAACCTACCCGTATTCTCACTCTCTGTCCCTTTAAACTCCGCATGATCTCAATCTCTGTCCCTTTAATCTGCCCGTGATCTCATTCTCTGCCCCTTTAACCTCCCCGTGATCTAAGTCTCTGTCCCTTTAACCTCCCCGTGATCACTCTCTTTGTATCATTAACCTACCCGTGATCTCACTCTCTATCCCTTTAACCTCCCCCTCATCTCTCTCTCTGTCCCTTTAACCTCCCCGTGATCTCAATCTCTGTCCCTTTAATCTGCCCGTGATCTCACTCTCTGTCCCTTTATCCTCCCCATAATCTCACACCCTGTCCCTTTTACATCCCCGTAATCTCACTCTCTATCCCATTAACCTCCCCAGATCTCACTCTCTGTCCCTTTAACCTCCCCGTGATCTCACTCTCTGTCCCTTTAATTACCCCGTGATCTCAATCTCTGTCCCTGAAACCTCCCCGTGATCTCACTCAATATCCATTTAACCTCACCGTCATCTAACTCTCTGTCCCTTTAACCCCCCCGTGATCTCAATCTCTGTCCCTTTAACGTACCAGTGATCTCACTCTGTCCTTTTAACCTCCCCGTGATCTCAATCTCTGTCCCTTCAACGTCCCAGTTATGTCACTCTGTCCCTTTAACCTCCCCGCGATCTCACTCTCTGTACCATTAACCTCCCGGTGATCTAACTCTCTCTCCCTTTAACTTCCTTGTGATCTCAATGTCGGTCCCTTTAAATTCCCCGTGACCTCACTCTCTGTCCCTTAAACCTCCCAGTCATCTCATTCTCTGTCCCTTTAACCTCCCCGTGATCTCACTCTCTGTACCGTTAACCTTCCCGTGATCTCAGTTTCTGTCCCTTTAAACATCCCCTGATCTCACTCTCTGTCCCTTTAACCTCCCCGTGATCTCACATTCTGTCCATTTAACCTCCCCGTGATCTCACTCTCTGTCCCTTTAACTTCCCCTGATCGCACTCAATTTCCCTTTAACCACGACGTGATATCACTCTCTGTCCCATTAACCTCCCCGTGAGCTCACTATGTCCCATTAATCTTACAGTGATCTCAATCTCTGTCCCTGAACCTGCCCGTGATTTCATTCTCTGTCCCTTTAACCTCCCCGTGATATCACTCTCTGTCCCGTTAACCTTCCCGTGATCTCACAGTCTGTCCCTTTAAACTTCCACTGATCTCACTCTCTGTCCCATTAACCTCCCCGTGATCTCACAGTCTGTCCCTTTAAACTTCCACTGATCTCACTCTCTGTACCTTTAACCTCCCTGTGATCTCACTCACTGTCCCTTTATCCTCGCCGTGATCTCACTATCTGTCCCATTAACTTTCCCGTGATTGCACTCTCTATCCCTTAAACCTCCCCGTGATCTCACTCTCTGTCCCTTTAACATCCCCATGATCTCACTCTCTATCCCTTTAACCTCCCCGTTATCTCAATCTCTGTCTCATTAACCTACCCGTGATCTCACTCTCTCCCTTCAACCTCCCCGTTATCTCAAACTCTGTCCCTTTAAACTCCTAGTGATCTCACTATTTGTCCCTTTAACAACCACGTGATCTCACTCTCTGTCCCTATAACCTCCCCGTGATCACACTCTTTGTCCCATTAACCTACCAGTGATCTCACTCTCAGTACCTTTAACCTCTCCCTGATCTCACTCTGTCGCTTTAACCTCCCCGTTAACTCTCTCTGTCCCTTTAACCTCCCCGTAATCTCACTCCCAGTCCCTTTAACCTCCCTGTGATCTCAGTTTCTATACCTTAAACATCCCCGTGGTATCACTCTCTGTCTCTTTAACCTCCCCGTGATCTCCCTCTCTGTCCCTTTAACATCCCCATGATCTCACTCAATGTCCCATTAACCTCCCCAGATCTCACTCTCTGTCCCTTTAACTTCCCCGTGATCTCATTCTCTGTCCCTTTAATCTTCCCGTGATCTCACTCAATGTCCATTTAACCTCACCGTCATCTAACTCTCTTTCCCTTTAACCTCCCCGTGATCTCACTCTCTGACGCTTTATCCTCCCCGTGATCTCAATCTCTGTCCCTTTAACGTACCAGTGATCTCACTCTGTCCCTCTAACCTCCCCGTGATCTCACTCTCTGTACCATTAACCTCCCGGTGATCTAACTCTCTCTCCCTTTAACTTCCTTGTGATCTCAATGTCGGTCCCTTTAAATTCCCCGTGACCTCACTCTCTGTCCCTTAAACCTCCCAGTCATCTCATTCTCTGTCCCTTTAACCTCCCCGTGATCTCACTCTCTGTACCGTTAACCTTCCCGTGATCTCAGTTTCTGTCCCTTTAAACATCCCCTGATCTCACTCTCTGTCCCTTTAACCTCCCCGTGATCTCACAGTCTGTCCCTTTAAACTTCCACTGATCTCACTCTCTGTCCCTTTAACCTCCCTGTGATCTCACTCTCTTTCCCATTAACCTACCCGTGATCTCACTCTCAGTCCCTTTAACCTCTCCGTGATCTCACTCTCTGTCCCTTTAACCTCCCCGTGATCTCACTATCTGTCCCTTTTACCTCCCCGTCATCTCACTCTCTGTCACTTTAACCTCCCCGTGATCTCAATCTCTTTCCCTTTAACCTCCCCGTGATCTCAATCTCTGTCCCTTTAAACTCCGCATGATCTCAATCTCTGTCCCTTTAATCTGCCCGTGATCTCATTCTCTGTCCCTTTAACCTCCCCGTGATCTCTCTCTGTCCCTTTAACCTCCACGTAATCTCACTCCCTGTCCCTTTAACCTCCCCGTGATCACTCTCTTTGTATCATTAACCTACCCGTGATCTCACTCTCTATCCCTTTAACCTCCCCCTCATGTCTCTCTCTGTCCCTTTAACCTCCCCGTGATCTCACTCTCTGTCCCATTAACCTCCCCTTAATTTCACTCTCTGTCAATTTAACGTACACGTGATCTCGCACTCTGTCTCTTTAACCTCCTCGTGATCTCACTCGAACGCTTTACCCTCCCCGTAATCTCTCACTGTCCCTTTAACCTCCCCGTGATCTCTCTCTGTCCCATTAACCTTCCCGGGATCTCTGTCTTTCCCTTTAAACTCCCCGTGTTCTCACTCTCTGTCCCTTTAACCTAACCGTGATATCTCCCTCTGTCCCTATAACCTCCCCGTCATCTCACTCTCTTTCCCATTAAGCTCCCCGTGATCTCATTCTCTTTCCCTTTAAGCTCCCAGTGATCTCACTCTCTGTCCCTTTAACCTCCCCACGATCTCACTCTGTCGCTACAACCTCCCCGCTAACACTCTCTGTCCCTTTACCTTCCCCATGATCTTTCTCTCTGACCCTTTGACCTCCCCGTGATCTCAATCTGTGTCCCATTAACCTCCCAGTGATCGCACTCTCTGTCCCTTTATCCTCCCCGTGATCTCACTCTCTGTCCCTTTAATCTCCCCGTGAACTCATTCTCTGTTCATTTAACCTCCCCGTGATCTCACTCTCTGTCCCTTTAACTTACCCTTGATCTCACTCTCTGTCCCTTTAAACACCTAGTGAGCTCACTCTCTCTCCCTTTAACCTTCCCTTGATCTCATTCTCTGTCCCTTTAACTGTTCCCCTGATCTCAATCTCTGTCCCTTTTATAGTCCCTGCTCTCTCTCTGTCCCTTTTGCTGTCCCTGATATCACACTTTGTCCCTTTAACTGTCCCACTGATCTCACTCACTGTCCCTTTAACTGTCCCCCGATTCCACTCTCTTTCCATTAAATAGTCCCTGATCTCTCTCTGTCCCTTTAACCTCCCCGTGATATCACTCTCTGTCCCTTTAACCTCCCCGTGATCTCACTCTCTGTCCCATTAACCTCCCCTTAATTTCACTCTCTGTCTATTTAACGTACACGTGATCTCGCTCGAAAGCTTTAACCTCCCCGTAATCTCTCACTGTTCCTTTAACCTCCCCTTGATCTCTCTCTCTGTCCCTTTAACCTTCCCGTGATCTCTGTCTTTCCCTTTAAACTCCCCGTGTTCTCACTCTCTGTCCCTTTAACCTCACCGTGATATCACCCACTGTCCCTCTAACCTCCCCGTCATCTCACTCTCTTTCCCATTAAGCTCCCAGTGATCTCACTCTCTTTCCCTTTTACCTCCCCGTGACCTCACTCGCTTTCCCTTTTACCTCCCCGTGATCTCACTCTCTGTCCCTTTAATCTCCCCGTGATCTCATTCTCTGTCCCTTTAACCTCATCGTTATCTCACTCTCTGTCCCATTAACCTCTCCCTGATCTCACTCTCTGTCCCTTTTACCTCCCCGTGATCTCACTCTCTGTCCCTTTAACCTCCCCGTGATATCACTCTTTGCCCCTTTAACCTCCCCGTGCTATCACTCTCTTTCCATATAACCTCCCCGTGATCTCACTCTCTGTCCCTTTAACCGCCCAGTGATATCAATCTCTGTTCCTTTATCCTCCCCGTGATCTCACTCTCTTTCCCTTTAACCTTCCCGTGATCTCACTCTGTCCCTTTAACCTTCCCTGATCTCATTCTCTTTTCCTTTAACTGTTCCCCTGATCTCAATCTCTGTCCCATTAATTGTCCCCTTGATATCACTCTCAGTCCCTTTAACTGGCCCCCGATCTCACACTCTGTCCCTTTAATAGTCCCTGCTCTCTCTCTGTCCCTTTAGATGTCCCTGCTCTCTCTCTGTCCCTTTTGATGTCCCTGATATCTCACTTTGTCCCTTTAACTGTCACCCTGATCTCACTCTCTGTCCCTTTAACTGTCCCCCGATCCCACTCTTTGTCCCTTTAATAGTCCCTGATCTCTCTCTTTCCCTTTAGCTGTCCCTGATCTCACTCTCTGTCCTTTTAAACTCCCCGTGATCTCACAGTCTGTCCCTTTAACATTCCCGTGATCTCACCCTCTTTCTATTTAACCTCCCTCTGATCACACTCTCTGTACCTTTATCCTCCCCGTGATGTCACTCTCTGTCCCTTTAACGTCCCCGTGATCTCACTGTCCGTCCCTTTAACCTCCCCGTGATCTCACTCTCTGTCCCATTAACGTCCGCGTAATCACACGCTCTGTCCCTTTAACGTACACGTGATCTCGCACTCTGTCCCTTTAACCTCCTCGTGATCTCACTCTCTGTCCATTTAACCTCCCCGTGATTTCTCTCTGTCCCTTTATCTTCCCCGTGATCTCACTCTATCTCCCTTTAATGTCCCCGTGATCTCACTCTTTGTCCCGTTAAACTACCTGTGATCTAACTCTCTGTCCCTTATAACTCCCCATGATCTCACTCTCTTTCCCTTTAAAACTCCCCATGATCTCACAGTCTGTCCCTTTAACATTCCCGTGATCTCACCCTCTGTCCATTTAACCTCCCCGTGATCTCACTCTCTGTACCTTTATCCTCCCCGTGATTTCACTCTCTGTCCCTTTAACTTCCCTGTGATCTCACTCTCCGTCCCTTTAACCTCCCCGTGATCTCACTCACTGTCCCATTAACGTCCGCGTAATCACACTCTCTGTCCCTTTAACGTACATGTGATCTCACTCTCTGTCCATTTAAATCCCCGTGATCTCACTCTCTGTCCCTTTAACATCCCCGTATTCTCACTATCTGTCCCTTTAAACTCCCCATGATCTCAATCGCTGTCCCATTAATCTGCCCGTGATTTCATTCTCTATCCCTTTAAACTGCCCGTGATCTCATTCTCTGTCCCTTTCACATCCCCGTGATCTCACTCTGTCGCTTTTACCTCCCCGTTAACTCTCTCTGTCCCTTTAACCTCCCCGTGATCTCACTCTCTGTCCCTCTAACCTTCCCGTGATCTCACTCTCTGTCCCTTTACCCTTCTCGTGATCTCAATCTCTGTCCCCTTAACCTCCCCGTGATCTCACTCTGTCACTTTAACCACACCGTGATCTCACTCTATGTCCCTTTAATCTTCCCGTGATCTCATTCACTGTCCCTTTAACCCCCCCGTGATCTCACTCTCTGTCCCTTTAACCTCTCAGTAATCTCACTCTCTGTCCCTTAAACCTGCCCGTCATCTCACTATCTGTCCCTTTCACCTCCCTGATCTCACTCTCTGTCCCTATAACCTCCCCGTGACCTTTCTCTCTGTCCCTTTTAACTCCCCGTGATCTCACTATATGTCCCTTTAACCTCCCTGATCTCACTCTCTGTCCCTTTAAACACCCGTGATCTCACTCTCTGTCCGGATAACCTCCCCGAGATCTCACTCTCTGTCCTTTTAAACTCCCCGTGATCTCACTCTCCGTCCATTTAACCTCCCTCTGATCTCACTCTTTTTCACTTTAAGCTCCCAGTGGTCACACTCTCTGTCCCTTTAATGGGACCGTGATCTCACTCTCTTTCCCTTTAACTTCCCCGTGCTCTCATTCTCTGTCCATTTAACCTCCCCGCGATCTCACTCTCTGTCCCTTTAACCTCCCTGTGATCTCACTCTCTGTCCCATTAAAGTCCCCGTGATCTCAATCTCTATCCCTTTAACCCCCCTGTGATCTCACTCTCTGTCCCTTTAACCACTCAGTTATCTCACTCTCTGTCCCTTTCACCTGCCCGTCATCACACTATCTGTCCCTTTCACCTCCATGATCTCACTCTCTGTCCCTATAACATCCCCGTGACCTTTCTCTCTGTCCCTTTTAACTCCCCGTGATCTCACTATCTGTCCCTTTAACCTCACTGATCTCACTCTCTGTCCCTTTAAACTCCCCGTGATCTCACTCTCTGTCCCTTTAACCTTCCCTTGATCTCAGTCTCTGTCACTTTAAACACTCCGTGATCTCACTCTCTGTCCGGATAACCTCCCCGTGCTCTCACTCTCTTTCCCATTAAGCTCCCCGTAATCTCACTCTCTTTCCCTTTTACCTCCCCGTGACCTCACTCTCTGTCCATTTAACCTCCCCGTGATCTCACTCTCTGTCCATTTTACCTCCCCGTGATCTCACTCTCTGTCCCATTTACCTCCCCATGATCTCACTCTCTTTCCCTTTAACCTCCCCGTATTCTCACTATCTGACCCTTTAAACTCCCCATGATCTCAATCTCTGTCCCTTTAATCTGCCCGTGATCTCATTCTCTGTCCCTGTAACCTCCTCGTGATCTCACAATCTCTCCCTTTAACCTCCCCATGATCTCACTCTGTCGCTTTAACCTCCCTGTTAACTCTCTCTGTCCCTTTAACCTCCGCGTGATCTCACTCTCTGTCCCTTTAACCTCCCCGTGATCTCACTCTCTTTCCTTTAACCTCCCCGTGATCTCACTCTCTGTCCCTTTAACCTTCCCGTAATCTCACTCTCTGTCCCTTTAACCTCCCCGTGATCTCACTCTCTGTCCATTTAACCTCCCCGTCTTCCTACTCTCTTTCCCTTTAATCTCCCCGTGATCTCAATCTCTGTACCTTTCAATTCCCTTGAACTCACTCTCTGTACCTTTAACTGCCCCGTGAACTCACTCTCTGTCCGTTTAACCTCTCCGTGATCTCACTCTCTGTCCAATTAACCTCTCCGTGATCTCACTCTCTGTCCCTTTTACTTCCCCGTGAACTCATTCTCTGTCCATTTTATCTCCCCGTGATCTCACTCTCAGTCCATTTAACCTCCCCGTGATCTCACTCTCTCTCCCTTTAACTTCCCAGTGATCTCACTCTCTGTCCACTTAACATCCCCGTGATTTCTCTCTGTCGCTTTAACCTCCCCGTAATCTCTCTCTGTCGCTTTAACCTCCCCGCGATCTCACTCTAGCTCCCTTATAACTCCCCGTGATCTCACTCGCTTTCCCTTTAAAACTCCCCATGATCTCACTCTCTGTCCATTTAACCTCCCCGTGATCTCACTCTCTGTCCATTTAACCTCCCCGTGGTCTCACTCTCATTCCTATTAACCTCCCCGTGATCTCACTCTCTCTCCCTTTAACTTCCCTGTGATTTCACTCTCTGTACCTTTAACATCCCCGTGATCTCACTCTCTTTCCCTTTAACCTTCCCGTGATCTCACTCTGTCCCTTTAACCTTCCCTGATCTCATTCTCTTTTCCTTTAACTGTTCCCCTGATCTCAATCTATGTCCAATTAATTGTCCCCTTGATAACACTCTCAGTCCCTTTAACTGGCCCCCGATCTCACACTCTGTCCCGTTAATAGTCCCTGCTCTCTCTCTGTCCCTTTAGATGTCCCTGATATCTCACTTTGTCCATTTAACTGTCACCCTGATCTCACTCTCTGTCCCATTAATAGTCCCTGATCTCTCTCTTTCCCTTTAGCTGTCCCTGATCTCACTCTCTGTCCCTTTAACCTCCCCGTGATCTCACTCTCTGTCCCTTTAACACTCCCCATGATCTCACAGTCTGTCCCTTTAACATTCCCGTGATCTCACCCTCTGTCCATTTAACCTCCCTCTGATCACACTCTCTGTACCTTTATCCTCCCCGTGATCTCACTCTCTGTCCCTTTAACGTCCCCGTGATCTCACTCTCCGTCCCTTTAACATCCCCGTGATCTCACTCTCTGTCCCATTAACGTCCGCGTAATCACACTCTCTGTCCCTTTAACGTACACGTGATCTCACTCTCTGTCCATTTAACCTCCCCGTGATTTCTCTCTGTCGCTTTAACCTCCCCGTAATCTCTCTCTGTCGCTTTAACCTCCCCGTGATCTCACTCTAGCTCCCTTATAACTCCCCGTGATCTCACTCGCTTTCCCTTTAAAACTCCCCATGATCTCACTCTCTGTCCCTTTAATCTCCCCGTGATCTCATTCTCTGTCCCTTTAACCTCCCCGTGATCTCACTCTCTGTCCATTTAACCTCCCCGTGGTCTCACTCTCATTCCTATTAACCTCCCCGTGATCTCACTCTCTCTCCCTTTAACTTCCCTGTGATCTCACTCTCTGTACCTTTAACATCCCTGTGATCTCACTCTCTTTCCCTTTAACCTTCCCGTGATCTCACTCTGTCCCTTTAACCTTCCCTGATCTCATTCTCTTTTCCTTTAACTGTTCCCCTGATCTCAATCTATGTCCAATTAATTGTCCCCTTGATAACACTCTCAGTCCCTTTAACTGGCCCCCGATCTCACACTCTGTCCCGTTAATAGTCCCTGCTCTCTCTCTGTCCCTTTAGATGTCCCTGATATCTCACTTTGTCCATTTAACTGTTACCCTGATCTCACTCTCTGACCCTTTAATAGTCCCTGATCTCTCTCTTTCCCTTTAGCTGTCCCTGATCTCACTCTCTGTCCCGTTAACCTCCCCGTGATCTCACTCTCTGTCCCTTTAACACTCCCCATGATCTCACAGTCTGTCCCTTTAACATTCCCGTGATCTCACCCTCTGTCCATTTAACCTCCCTCTGATCACACTCTCTGTACCTTTATCCTCCCCGTGATCTCACTCTCTGTCCCTTTAACGTCCTCGTGATCTCACTCTCCGTCCCTTTAACCTCCCCGTGATCTCACTCTCTGTCCCATTAAGGTCCGCGTAATCACACTCTCTGTCCCTTTAACGTACACGTGATCTCACTCTCTGTCCATTTAACCTCCCCGTGATCTCACTCTCCGTCCCTTTAACCTCCCCGTGATCTCACTCTCTGTCCCATTAACGTCCGCGTAATCACACTCTCTGTCCCTTTAACGTACACGTGATCTCACTCTCTGTCCATTTAACCTCCCCGTGATCTCACTCTCTGTCCCTTTAACCTCCCCGTGATTTCTCTCTGTCGCTTTAACCTCCCCGTGATCTCACTCTATCTCCCTTATAACTCCCCGTGATCTCACTCGCTTTCCCTTTAAAACTCCCCATGATCTCACAGACTGTCCCTTTAACATTCCCGTGATCTCACTCTCTGTCCCTTTAACCTCCCCGTGATCTCACTCTCTGTCCATTTAACCTCCCCGTCTTCCTACTCTCTGTCCCTTTAATCTCCCCGTGATCTCACTCTCTGTACCTCTCAATTCCCGTGAACTCACTCTCTGTCCGTTTAACTGCCCCGTGAACTCACTCTCTGTCCCTTTAACCTCTCCGTGATCTCACTCTCTGTCCCATTAACCTCTCCGTGATCTCTCTCTCTGTCCATTTTACTTCCCCGTGAACTCATTCTCTGTCCATTTTACCTCCCCGTGATCTCACTCTCTGTCCCTTTAAACTCCCCGTGATCTCACTCTCTCTCCCTTTAACTTCCCTGTGATCTCACTCTCTGTCCCTTTAACCTCCCCGTGATCTCACTCTCTGCTCCTTTAACCTCCCCGTGATCTCACTCTCTTTCCATTTAACCTCCCCGTGATCTCACTCTCTGTACCTTTAACCGGCCAGTGATATCAATCTCTGTTCCTTTATCCTCCCCGTGATCTCACTCTCTTTCCCTTTAACCTTCCCGTGATCTCACTCTGTCCCTTTAACCTTCCCTGATCTCATTCTCTTTTCCTTTAACTGTTCCCCTGATCTCAATCTCTGTCCCATTAATTGTCCCCTTGATATCACTCTCAGTCCCTTTAACTGGCCCCCGATCTCACACTCTGTCCCTTTAATAGTCCCTGCTCTCTCTCTGTCCCTTTAGATGTCCTGCTCTCTCTCTGTCCCTTTTGATGTCCCTGATATCTCACTTTGTCCCTTTAACTGTCACCCTGATCTCACTCTCTGTCCCTTTAACTGTCCCCCGATCCCACTCTTTGTCCCTTTAATAGTCCCTGATCTCTCTCTTTCCCTTTAGCTGTCCCTGATCTCACTCTCTGTCACTTTAAACTCCCCGTGATCTCACTCTCTGTCCCTTTAACACTCCCCATGATCTCACAGTCTGTCCCTTTAACATTCCCGTGATCCCACCCTCTGTCCATTTAACCTCCCTCTGATCACACTCTCTGTACCTTTATCCTCCCCGTGATGTCACTCCCTGTCCCTTTAACGTCCCCGTGATCTCATTTTCCGTCCCTTTAACCTCCCCGTGATCTCACTCTCTGTCCCATTAACGTCCGCGTAATCACACTCTCTGTCACTTTAACGTACACGTGATCTCGCACTCTGCCCCTTTAACCTCCTCGTGATCTCACTCTCTGTCCATTTAACCTCCCCGTGATTTCTCTCTGTCGCTTTAACCTCCCCGTAATCTCTCTCTGTCCCTTTATCTTCCCCGTGATCTCACTCTATCTCCCTTTAACGTCCCCGTGATCTCACTCTTTGTCCCGTTAAACTACCTGTGATCTAACTCTCTGTCCCTTATAACTCCCCATGATCTCACTCTCTTTCCTTTAAAACTCCCCATGATCTCACAGTCTGTCCCTTTAATATTCCCGTGATTTCACCCTCTGTCCATTTAACCTCCCCGTGATCACACTCTCTGTACCTTTATCCTCCCCGTGATCTCACTCTCTGTCCCTTTAACTTCCCCGTGATCTCACTCTCCGTCCCTTTAACCTCCTTGTGATCTCACTCTCTGTCCCATTAACGTCCGCGTAATCACACTCTCTGTCCCTTTAACGTACATGTGATCTCACTCTCTGTCCATTTAAACTCCCCGTGATCTCACTCTCTGTCCCTTTAACCTCCCCGTATTCTCACTATCTGTCCCTTTAAACTCCCCATGATCTCAATCGCTGTCC
>NW_027600266.1:5000-16694 GCF_964194155.1 Cetorhinus maximus | reverse complement strand
GGGGTTGAGGAGTCCACAGTTTGGGGGGGGGAGGGGGTGAGGAGTCCCACAGTTTGGGGGGGGTGGAGGGGGTGAGGAGTCCCACAGTTTGGGGGGGAGGGGGTGAGGAGTCCCACAGTTTGAGGGGGGGAGGGGTGAGGAGTCCCACAGTTTGGGGGGATGGGGGAGGGGGTGAGGAGTCCCACAGTTTGGGGGGGGGTGGGAGGGGGTGAGGAGTCCCACAGTTTGGGGGGAGGGGGTGAGGAGTCCCACAGTTTGAGGGGGGGAGGGGGTGAGGAGTCCCACAGTTTGGGGGATGGGGAGAGGGGGTGAGGAGTCCCACAGTTTGGGGGGGGTTGGAGGGGGTGAGGAGTCCCACAGTTTGGGGGGAGGGGGTGAGGAGTCCCACAGTTTGAGGGGGGGAGGGGGTGAGGAGTCCCACAGTTTGGGGGATGGGGAGAGGGGGTGAGGAGTCCCACAGTTTGGGGGGAGGGGTGAGGAGTCCCACAGTTTGGGGGGGGAGGGGTGAGGAGTCCCACAGTTTGGATGGGGGGAGGGGGTGAGGAGTCCCACAGTTTGGGGGGAGGGGGTGAGGAGTCCCACAGTTTGGGGGGGGTGGAGGGGGTGAGGAGTCCCACAGTTTGGAGGGGGGGAGGGGGTGAGGAGTCCCACAGTTTGGTGGGGGGGGAGGGGGTGAGGAGTCCCACAGTTTGGGGGGGGGAGGGGGTGAGGAGTCCCACAGTTTGCGGGAGGGGGTGAGAGTCCCACAGTTTGAGGGGGGAGGGGGTGAGGATCCCACAGTTTGGGGGGGGGGAGGGGTGAGGAGTCCACAGTTTGCGGGAGGGGGTGAGGAGTCCCACAGTTTGAGGGGGGGAGGGGGTGAGGAGTCCCACAGTTTGAGGGGGGGAGGGGGTGAGGAGTCCCACAGTTTGAGGGGGGGAGGGGGTGAGGAGTCCCACAGTTTGAGGGGGGGAGGGGGTGAGGAGTCCCACAGTTTGAGGGGGGGAGGGGGTGACCCGGATCGGGGACCCCTAGAGGTAGGTGCCCGTCCCTCCCTCTGGGCCCTCGGGACCCGGGCTGCCCCCCTGGTGGTGCCCCCCCCTCCCCCGGGCCAGCGAGTCGTACGTGGGGGGCAGCGCCGGGTCAGCCAGGGCGTCGAAGGCCCCCAGGCGGGCGCCGGGGTCCCGCCGGGCGTGGGGGCAGACGGGCGGCCGGCAGCGAAGGTGGTGGGGCGGATCCGGCAACGGGGATTGGGGTGGGGGTGGGGGAGGGGGGCCGGACCCCCCCAGGAAGCGCCGGCGCAGGGCGGCCAGCGCCAGGGCGGCGCTCAGCACCCCCAGGTCGAGGACCAGCTCCAGGATCTCCGCCACCGACAGCACCGAGGACCCGAACCACAAGCTCCACTGGCTGCCGAGGTTCGACAGCACCAGCACCACCTGGGGAGGCAACCAGAAGAGAGGGAGGGGGAGGGGGGTGTGCCCTCCGTTACTCGGAACTCCTTCCCCTCCCGCGCCCAACCTCCCTCCCCCATCTCGCGGTAAGCCCTCCGTCTCTCCCCGTCCAACTCCACGTGAGGTGGGAGCTGGAAGGAGGCGTGGGCGGTGGGTGCCTTTCAGCCCCTCCGGGGGGAGGGGTGCTGCTAAGCCAGCCCGGGCTGACCCACGCCGTCGGTCGCCCTCCATTCCCTCGCCGATCCCAGACGCACTCGCTCCTCACATGAGCTGAAGCTCAGCCGCAGTTTCGCAGAGCAACCTCCTCAGCCTGAGGAGGAGGAGGGGCCCCGGGGCTGGGTTCATTTCCCCCATCCCCGGCTGGCACCGATGCCAAGTGTTTATCTTCCACATGAACCCCCCCACCCACTACTCCCATGCCTGCCCCCCATACCCCCCCTCCCCACTCTGGCTAGCCCACGAGCCCAGTGGAGACAAGACGGGGCGATCTTGCAAATATTGAGAAAGGGGCTTACGGGGAGAGCAGGGTTCTCGCTTATGGTCTTGTAGTTCAGCTCACGGAAGAAGAGGTTCAGTTTGGCGACTTCTTTCCTAGCAGCGTGGGAGAACGGAGAGACGGGGGTTAACACACGTGCGGTGGGGCGGGAAGGGGCAGAGTATGAGACAGTGAGACAGAGGCAGAAAGACAGAAAACACAGATGGAGAGAGACAGAATGAGACACAGAAAGAGGGAGACAGAGAGAAAGCGAGACAGAGAGAGAAAGACAAAGAACGAGAGAGAGACAGAGACAAAAACAGGGGCAGGGAAAGAGAGGGAGGCAGACTGACAGACGGAGAGATAGAAAGCGAGAGAGAGGGAGAGAGACAGAGAGAGATAGAATGAGAGTGAGAGACAGAGAGATAGAAAGTGAGAGACAGAGGGAGATAGGAAGAGAGTGACAAAGAGAGAGAAACACAGACACAGAGAGAGAGAGACAGAGAGAAAGCGAGACAGAGACAGCGAGACAGAGACAGAGAGAGAGAGACAGAGATAGAGAGAGAGAGACAGAGCCAGGGAGAGAAAGAGAGGGCAAGACAGAGGGACAGAAAGAGAGAGAGAAAGAAAGAGAGTGACAGAGAGAGACAGACAGAGAGAGAGAGAGAGACAGAGACAGAGAGACAGAGACAGAGAGAGAGACAGAGACAGAGACAGAGAGAGAGAGAGAGAGATGGAGATTCCCACCGAACAGTTTCCCACCTGTTTGAGCTGCTGAACTGTTTTTCACTGTGGAGTACCGGATAGATCCAGCTCTGAGAGTGAAATAGATCAAGAAAAAACATCATTAACCTGGAGATGGAGACGGATGGAGAGAGGGATTGGGGAAGGAAGAGACTGTGAGTGTGAGAGAGTGAGTATGAGTGTGTGCGTATTTGTGAGTGTGTGTGTGTGAGAGTGTGAGAGTGTGTGTGTGAAAGTGTGTGTGTGTGTGAGAGAGCGTGTGTGTGTGTATGAGAGAGTCTGTGTGTTTGTATGTCTGTGTGTGAGTGTGTGTGTCTGAGACTGTGTCTGTGTGTGAGTGGGTGTCTGAGAGAGTCTGTGTGTGTGTATGTCTGTGTGTGAGAGTGTGTGTCTGAGAGAGTGTGTGTGTGTGTGTCTGTGTGTGAGAGTGTGTGTATGAGAGAGTCTGTGTGTGTGTATGTCTGTGTGTGAGTGTGTGTGTCTGACACTGTGTCTGTGTGTGAGTGGGTGTCTGAGAGAGTCTGTGTGTGTGTATGTCTGTGTGTGAGAGTGTGTGTCTGAGAGAGTGTGTGTGTGTGTGTCTGTGTGTGAGAGTGTGTGTATGAGAGAGTCTGTGTGTGTGTATGTCTGTGTGTGAGTGTGTGTGTCTGACACTGTGTGTGTGTGAGAGTGTGTGTCTGAGAGAGGCTGTGTGTGTGTGTGTCTGTGTAGGAGAGCGTGTATGGTTGAGAGAATGTGTGTGTGTTTGTTTGTGTGTGTGTGTCTGAGACTGTGTGTGTGTGTTTGTGAGCAGAATGGATTGGGCTTCATTTTCACACTCACCTCTGAATTCTTTGATGGCCAATTTGCATATCCTGCAGTCATCTGATATTCTGTTTGCCTGGAACAGTAGCAGTGATCTTAATACAACTCCCTCATTACTGACCCTCCGACAGTGCGGCGCTCCCTCAGCACTGACCCTCCGACAGTGCGGCGCTCCCTCAGCACTGACCCTCCGACAGTGCGGCGCACCCTCAGCACTGACCCTCCGACAGTGCGGCGCTCCCTCGGCACTGACCCTCCGACAGTGCGGCGCTCCCTCAGCACTGACCCTCCGACAGTGCGGCGCTCCCTCGGCACTGACCCTCCCACAGTGCGGCGCTCCCTCGGCACTGACCCTCCGACAGTGCGGCGCTCCCTCAGCACTGACCCTCCGACAGTGCGGCGCTCCCTCAGCACTGACCCTCCGACAGTGCAGCGCTCCCTCAGCACTGGCCCTCCGACAGTGCGGCGCTCCCTCAGCACTGACCCTCCGACAGTGCGGCGCTCTCTCAGCACTGACCCTCCGACAGTGCGGCTCTCCCTCTGCACTGACCCTCCGACAGTGCGGCGCTCCCTCAGCAATTACCCTCCGACAGTGAGGCGCTCCCTCAGTACTGACCCTTCAACAGTGCGGCGCTCCCTCAGCACTGACCCTCCGACAGTGCAGCGCTCCCTCAGTACTGACCCTCCGACAGTGCGGCGCTCCCTCAGTACTGACCCTCCGACAGTGCAGCGCTCCCTCAGTACTGACCCTCCGACAGTGCGGCGCTCCCTCAGTACTGACCCTCCGACAGTGCGGCGCTCCCTCAGTACTGACCCTCCGACAGTGTGGCTCTCCCTCAGTACTGACCCTCCGACAGTGCGGCGCTCCCTCAGCACTGACCCTCCGACAGTGCGGCGCTCCCTCAGCACTGACCCTCCGGCAGTGCGGCGCTCCCTCAGCACTGACCCTCCGGCAGTGCGGCGCTCCCTCGGCACTGACCCTCCGACAGTGCGGCGCTCCCTCAGCACTGACCCTCCGACAGTGCGGCTCTCCCTCAGTACTGACCCTCCGACAGTGCGGTGCTCCCTCGCTAGTTGGAAGGAGACCGCACTGAGGGCGAATGCAGTTTGTACTCACTGGCACGGTTTCTGACATGTTCTGAAACAGCCCAGGACGTCTGCGGAGAATTCTTTGGATAACCGATAGTAGCAATGTCCTGGAGGTGGAGGAGTGGGAATGGAGGGAAGGGGGCAACTCGGAATATTATTCAGATTAACACAACCGAGAATCTGCAGCCAGAAGCCACATCAGCCTCAGCAATAGGCTGGCGAACCTCCGGCCTACTCACCTGAGCCTTAGCTACAGGCCCCAGAGCCTGCGACCTACTCAACTCTGCCTTAGCTACAGGCCCCAGGACCTGTTGCCTATTCAAATCAGCCTTAGCTACAGGCCCCAGAGCCTGGAGCCTACTCATCTCTGCCTTAGCTACAGGCCCCAGAGCCTGCGGCCTACTCAACTCTGCCTTAGCTACAGGCCCCAAAGCCTGTGGCCTACTCAACTCAACCTTAGCTACAGGCCCCAAAACCTGCGGCCTACTCAACTCAACCTTAGCTACAGGCCCCAAAACCTGCGGCCTACTCAACTCAGCCTTAGCTACAGGCCCCAGAGCCTGCGACCTACTCATAGCCTTAGCTACAGGCCCCAGAGCCTGCGACCTACTCAACTCTGCCTTAGCTACAGGCCCCAGGACCTGTTGCCTTTTCAAATCAGCCTTAGCTACAGGCCCCAGAGCCTGGAGCCTACTCATCTCTGCCTTAGCTACAGGCCCTAGAGCCTGCGGCCTACTCAACTCAGCCTTAGCTACTGGCCCCAAAGCCTGCGGCCTACTCAACTCAACCTTAGCTACAGGCCCCAAAACCTGCGGCCTACTTGAATCAGCCTTCATTACAGGCCCCAGAGCCTGCAGCCTACTCAACTCAGCCTTAGCTACAGGCCCCAGAGCCTGCAGCCTACTCATCTCAGCCTTAGCTACAGGTCCCAGAGCCTGCGGCCTACTCATCTCAGCCTTAGCTACAGGCCCCAGAGCCTGCGGCCTACTCATCTCTGCCTTAGCTAAAGGCCCCAGAGTCTGTTGCCTATTCAAATCAGCCTTAGCTACAGTTCACAGACCTGCGGCCTACTTGAATCAGCCTTCATTACAGGCCCCAGAGCCTGTGGCCTACTCATAGCCTTAGCTACAGGCCCCAGGGCCTGCAGCCTAAATATCTCTGCCTTAGCTACAGGCCCCAGAGTCTGCAGCCTACTCATCTCAGGTTTAGCTACGGGTCCCAGAGCATGCGGCCTACTCAAATCAGCTTTAGTTACAGGCCCCAGAGCATGTGGCATACTCAAATCAGCCTTAGCTACAGGCCCCAGAGCCTGTGGCCTACTCAAAGCAGCTTAAGCCACAGGTCCTAGAACCTGTAGCCTACTCATAGCCTTAGCTACAGGCCCCAGAGCCTGCTTCCAACTCAACTCAGCCTTAGTTACAGGCCCTAGAGCCTGCGGTCTGCTCAAATCAGCCTTGGCTACAGGCCCCAGAGCCTGTGGCCTACTCAACTCAGCCTTAGCAACAGGCCCCAGAGCCAGTGTCAGTCCGCGACTTACCCCAGGCGGTGTGCTTGTTGTAGTTGCAGTACTCAGCCCCAGGGGGTCGTGGGTAGAAGTAGTAGGCACAGCCGCAGCGAGAGACCATGGTGATCTGGAAGCAGGATCGAACACAGGCCTAAAGAGAAGGGAGAGAGCCAGAGAGAGAAAAGAGTCAGAACTGGGGTGGAGGGGTAGAGGGAGCAGCCCGGGTTAACGCAAGCCGAGAGGCCTCAACACCAGGCCCGAGAGCCTGAGGCCTACCTATGTCAGCCTGAACAACAGGCCAAGGGCTTGGGGCCTAAATGTCAACCCTTGCAACAGGTCGAGAGCCTAAGACCTAGATACGTCAGCCTGTGCAACAGGCCTGAGA
This sequence comes from Cetorhinus maximus, assembly GCF_964194155.1. Lineage (NCBI taxonomy): Eukaryota > Metazoa > Chordata > Chondrichthyes > Lamniformes > Cetorhinidae > Cetorhinus > Cetorhinus maximus. The sequence continues at coordinate 10,263 of NW_027600266.1, read as the reverse complement.
CCCTAAGGCCTACAGATATTAAGCAACCGACCACAAGCCTGAGGCCTACAAGCGCATGCTTGAGCAAAGGCCCAAGAGCCTGAGGCCTCCAGGTGGCAACCTTAACAACAGGCCAGAGAGCCCGATGCCTACAATCATCAACCCTAGCAACAGGTCAAGAGCCTGAGGCCTATGATCATCAACTTGAGCAACAGGCCTGAGAATCTAAGGCCTATGTACGTCAACCACAGCAACAGGCCAAGGGCCTCAGGCCTACAGTCATCAACCCTAACAACAGGCCAAGGGCCTCAGGCCTACAGTCATCAACCCTAACAACAGGCCAAGGGCCTCAGGCCTACAAGCATCAAAGTGAGCAACAGGCCTGAGAACCTGAGGAGTCCACACATCAGCCTCAGTAACAGGCCAGAGAGCCTGCAGCCCACAAGGATCGACAATGAAGGTGAGCTCCCTGCTGTTGCAGGCCGGCCCTGTCTTTGAGGGTCACTCCCCCTGCTGGCACCAAGCCTCCTCCAGCCCCGCATTACCTGCTGGGTGTAGTCGGACATGTAGAGGTTTGGCACCCCAATCTCGCTCCCGTCCTGCGTGCAGTCGCTGTAGTCACCTCCCAGGCGAATCACCTCCTCCTGCAGCAGAACACAGGATGGGCAGAGGCTGGGGTGACTAATCACACCGGGAGGGCAGACTGGCGTCAAGAGCAGTGAAAGGGAGAGAGAGACAGACAGGAAGAGAGAGAGACAGAGAGAGAGAGACAGAGAGAGAGTGAGAGAGACAGAGAGAGAGAGACAGAGAGAAGGAGTGAGGAAGAGAGAAAGACAGAGGGAGAGAGAGAGACAGAGAGAGAGAGAGAGAGAGACAGAGAGAGAGAGACAGAGTCAGAGAGAGAGAGACAGAGAGAGAGAGACAGAGTCAGAGAGAGAGAGACAGAGGGAGAGAGACAGAGAGAGGGAGTGAGGAAGAGAGAAAGACAGAGGGAGAGAGAGAGACAGACAGAGAGAGAGAGAGAGACAGAGAGAGAGAGAGAGAGAGAGAGAGAGACAGAGAGAGTCAGAGAGAGAGAGAGAGACAGAGAGAGAGACAGAGGGAGGGAGAGAAAGAGAGAGAGACAGAGAGAGGGAGTGAGGAAGAGAGAAAGACAGGGAGAGAGACAGAGAGAGAGAGAGACAGAGTCAGAGAGAGAGACAGAGAGAGAGAGAGAGAGAGACAGAGAGAGAGAGACAGAAAGAGTCAGAGAGAGAGACAGAGAGAGCAAGGGAGACAGGGAGAGGGAGAGACACAGAGTGAGAGGTAGAGAGACAGAGATAGAGGCAGAGAGAGAAGGGGGGAGAGGCAGATAGGGAGAGGCAGAAAGGGACAGAAAGAGGGAGAGAGACAAAGAGAAACAGAGACAGAGATTAAGAGAGACAGAGAGAGAGGGAGAGAGACAGAAAGAGAGAGAGAGAGAGGGGGGAGAGTGTCAGAAAGAGAGAGAGGGGGAGAGAGACAGAAAGAGAGAGGCAGAGAGAGAGACAGAAAGAGAGAGACAGAGAGAAGGAGACAGGAAGAGAAAGAGAGGGAGAGGAACAGAAAGAGAGAGAGAAAGAGGAGAGAGTCAAAAAGAGAGAGGGGAGAGCGAGAAAGAGATACACAGAAAGAGAGAGAGAGGAGAGATTCAAAGAGAGAGAGAGACAGAGAGAGAGGGGAGAGATTCAAACAGACAGAGAGAACGGACAGTGTGAGAGAGAGGGAGAGTGGTCCCTCCCTCTTTCTCAGGTCTCTGTTACTGACCTTCCTCATGCTAATGGATGTTTCCACACTCGGTCGAATATCGAAGCCTCCGTCCTCCATGAATGGGGCTTTATTCGGCTCATGAACCATCACCCGAGCACCAGCATCAGTGGAGAGCAGGGGGATATAATCATTCTGCTGGGTCTTCACCAGCAGACACAGGCCTGGAGAAGAGATCACAGGCAAGACTGGCAGTGTAGAGGGAGCTTTACTCTGTATCTAATCCCGTGCTGTATCTGCCCTGGGAGTGTTTGATGGGGACGGTGTAGAGGGAGCTTTACTCTGTATCTAACCCCGTGCTGTATCTGCCCTGGGAGTGTTTGATGGGGACAGTGTAGAGGGAGCTTTACTCTGTATCTAACCCCGTGCTGTATCTGCCCTGGGACTGTTTGATGGGGACAGTGTAGAGGGAGCTTTACTCTGTATCTAATCCCGTGCTGTATCTGCCCTGGGAGTGTTTGATGGGGACAGTGTAGAGGGAGCTTTACTCTGTATCTAACCCTGTGCTGTACCTGTCCTGGGAGTGTTTGATGGGGACAGTGTAGAGGGAGCTTTACTCTGTATCTAACCCCGTGCTGTACCTGTCCTGGGAGTGTTTGATGGGGATGGTGTAGAGGGAGCATCACTCTGTATCTAACCCCGTGCTGTCCCTGTCCTGGGAGTGTTTGATGGGGACGGTGTAGAGGGAGCTTTACTCTGTATCTAACCCCGTGCTGTACCTGTCCTGGGACTGTTTGATGCGGACGGTGTAGAGGGAGCTTTACTCTGTATCTAACTCCGTGCTGTGCCTGTCCTGGGTGTGTTTGATGGGGAGAGTGTAGAGGGAGCTTTACTCTGTATCTAACCTCGTTCTGTACCTGTCCTGGGAGTGTTTGATGGGGACGGTGTAGGGGGAGCTTTACTCTGTATCTAACCCCGTGCTGTACCTGTCCTGGGAATGTTTGATGGGGACAGTGTAGAGGGAGCCTTACTCTGTATCTAACCCCGTGCTGTACCTGTCCTGGGAGTGTTTGATGGGGACAGTGTAGAGGGAGCTTTACTCTGTATCTAACCCCGTGCTGTACCTGTCCTGGGAGTGTTTGATGGGGACAGTATAGAGGGAGCTTTACTCTGTATCTAACCCCGTGCTGTACCTGTCCTGGGAGTGTTTGATGGGGACAGTGTGGAGGGAGCTTTACTCTGTATCTAACCCCGTGCTGTACCTGTCCTGGGAGTGTTTGATGGGGACAGTGTAGAGGCAGAATTACTCTGTATCTAACCCCGTGCTGTACCTGTCCTGGGAGTGTTTGATGGGGACGGTGTAGAGGGAGCTTTACTCTTGATTTTGTCTCTCTTACCATTATCTTTCCCAGCTTTTGAAGTCTGCCACTGGTAGCTGCTGTTAATGCCATTAAACGTGTAACAGTTGCCATAGATTGGATGATTAAATGTTGTATAGTTACTGAAATTAGAGAGAGTGAGTGAGATACAAAGAGGAATCAGACCCACTTTCCTTCCTTCTCCCCCTCTCTCTCTCCCTCTCTCTCTGTCTCTCTCTCTCCGTCTCTCTCTCTCTCCGTCTCTCTCTCTCTCCGTCTCTCTCTCTCTCCGTGTCTCTCTCTCTCCGTGTCTCTCTCTCTCCGTGTCTCTCTCTCTCTGTCTCTCTCTCTCTGTCTCTGTCTCTCGTCTCTCTGTCTCTGTCTCTCGTCTCTCTTTGTCTCTCTGTCTCTCTTTCTGTCTCTCTGTCTCTCTCTTTCTCTCTGTCTCTCTCTCTCTGTCTCTCTCTGTCTCTGTCTCTCTCTCTCGTCTCTCTTTCTGTCTCTCTCTCTGTCTCTCTCTGTCTCTCTCTCTCCCCCATCTCTCTCTCTGTCTCTCCCTCTGTCCCCCTCTCTCTCTCTCTCTGTCTCTCTCAGTCTCTCATCTCTCTCTGCCTCTCTTGTTCTAAGAATTTGGGTGTAGTTAAGTTGGTCGTGTTAAGTTATTCATTGTCGCAGATGGTTCATTAGTTACTGCTTTAACCTATTTACGTAGCACTCTGATTCTCCACGCTTGCTTCTACACACGTCTCTGTCCAACCCGACACTGACCCCTGTCGGGTCATGTGTTCCCTTCCATAATCATGTTGGCGCTACTGCACTCAGTCCCACGTTGACCCTTTATATTCCACATCCTTATACTACACCTCCCCCTAAGTTTTTACTCCTCGTTTTTACAAGCTGTGTCAGTTTACCCCGCGGAGTTACACCATTGGTGCTCCCCCATCTGCCCCCATCATGTCCGCTGAGTTCATAGGCTGAGGGGGTCTCGAGGCCACAGCACCCCTTCAGATCGTGGTCCACTCTGCTGTCGAGGGGTTAGGCCGGGAGTGGGGGGAGAGACTGCTTGTCTCTGACAGGGCAGGGAAACTTTCATTGAATCGGAGGCTGTTCTGACATCTGGCCGCCTTTTTTCTTTCCATGACATTGAGTCGCTCTCCGTCGAACCCCCCGCTTGTAGTGACAGAAGACGGGGGTGGGGGGGCTGATTGAACCCCATTAATTAGGGGCCGGGTGGACTCTGGGGCTCGCCCCCTCTAAGGTGCCACTTTCCCTTCTTCCTCCCTGCCTTCACTCTTCCCGCCAGGGTGGACAGGGGGGTTGGTGCAGGGGGACCGGGAGGCGACTTGGTCACGAGGTCACCTTTGCTTGTTTGGCCGCTGGGGCCATCAAGGGGTGCCCGGTCCTGGCTCGGCGCGGGCGGCACTGTCGCTGCCGGCTGGGCAGTCGCGGCGTCTGCTCCGTGGCCTCGGTGGGCCCAACCCGCACGGCGGTGGGTGGGTGGGCGGGGGAGGGGCGTAAAACCGCGTGAGGAGACGTCCCGTTGCGCGGTATTTCGCTCGGCGGTCGTACGAGGATGAAGCAGGCGATCGAGCGCATTGACAGCGCAGTTCGTGGGGCCCGTCGACCCCTGACGCTTGGAGGGGAGCGGGCGAAGTGTCCGGGCGCCATCTACATTTTTCTCTTGGAGCTACCTTGTGATTTCTTTTGTTGCTTGGAGGCCGACATGCTCCCTGGGGGCTCAGCGGGAGCGCTCGCCCATGGCTCCGGGATCATGCCTGGGACCGGAAATCGGACCCCTTCGGGCCCGTTCGAGTGGCGAGTCCGCCCCTCGTCGCCAGAGGCCCCTCGGCCCGCGCCTGACAACCTGGGCGCCCTTTTCCGAGGCCTCAGATCCTCCTCCGCATGAAGCCCATCTGGGAGCGCGCCCTCCGCCGCACCTACAATTATTCTACCCCTGACTAGCTCGGGTTTCAGCTCCGCCCTAATCGCCGTCTCCTGCGGCTCGTCGTTGAAGGGGGTCGACCAGTTCCCCTGGCTGCCGGACGGCGTTCCTTGCATTTAGCCCTTCTAGTTACTGCTGAGGTTAAAAGGAGCTTCGAATGATTTTAAAGCATTTTTTGCAGGGTATGTGCCACTTCCCTGTCGAGCTGTTATATCGTCGGCTGCAGGGCCCACCGAATATAGCAATGTGGTGACCTGTT
>NW_027600265.1:0-10000 GCF_964194155.1 Cetorhinus maximus | reverse complement strand
CGCACTCTGTCTCTCTCCCGCACTCTGTCTCTCTCCCGCACTCTGTCTCTCTCCCGCACTCTGTCTCTCTCCCGCACTCTGTCTCTCTCCCGCACTCTGTCTCTCTCCCGCACACTGTCTCTCTCCCGCACTCTGTCTCTCTCCCGCACTCTGTCTCTCTCCCGCACTCTGCCTCTCTCCCGCACTCTGTCTCTCTCCCGCACTCTGTCTCTCTCTCGCACTCTGTCTCTCTCGCTATCTCTCTCTCTTGCACTCTCGCTATCTTTCGCACTCCGTCTCTCTCTCGCACTCCGTCTCTCTCTCGCACTCCGTCTCTCTCTCGCACTCCGTCTCTCTCTCGCACTCCGTCTCTCTCTCGCACTCCGTCTCTCTCTCGCACTCCGTCTCTCTCTCGCTCTGTCGCTCTCTCTCGCTCCCTCGCTATCTCTCTCTCTCGCACTCTCGCTATCTCTCTCTCTCGCACTCTCGCTATCTCTCTCTCTCGCACTCTCGCTATCTCTGTCTCTCGCACTCAGTCTCTCTCTCGCACTCAGTCTCTCTCTCGCACTCAGTCTCTCTCTCGCACTCAGTCTCTCTCTCGCTCTGTCGCTCTCTCTCGCTCCCTCGCTATCTCTCTCTCTCGCACTCTCGCTATCTCTCTCTCTCGCACTCTCGCTATCTCTCTCTCTCGCACTCTCGCTATCTCTCGCACTCCGTCTCTCTCTCGCACTCTCGCTATCTCTCGCACTCTCGCTATCTCTCGCACTCCGTCTCTCTCTCGCACTCCGTCTCTCTCTCGCACTCCGTCTCTCTCCCGCACTCCGTCTCTCTCCCGCACTCTGTCTCTCTCCCGCACTCTGTCTCTCTCCCGCACTCTGTCTCTCTCCCGCACTCTGTCTCTCTCCTGCACTCTGTCTCTCTCCCGCACTCCGTCTCTCTCTCGCACTCTTGCGCTTTCTCTCGCTTTCTCTATCTCTCGCACTCTCGCTCTCTCTCTCTCGCACTCTCACCCTGTCTCTCGCTCTCACTCTCTCGTTCTGTCTCCCTCTCTCACACCCTCGCTCTCTCTCGCATTCTGTCTCTCTCTCGCACGCTCACCCTGTCCCTCTCTCTCGCTCTCTCGCTCTGTCTGTCTCTCTCACACTCTCGCTCTCTGTCGCATTCTGTCTCTCTCTCGCACTCTGTCTCTCTCTCGCACTCTGTCTCTCTCTCGCACTCTGTCTCTCTCTCGCGCTCTCTCTGTCTCGCGCTCTCTCTCTCGCACTCTCACGCTCTCGCTCTCTCTCACAGTCTCGCACTCAGTCTCTCTCTCGCACTCCGTCTCTCTCTCGCACTCCGTCTCTCTCTCGCACTGAGTCTCTCTCTCGCTCTGTCGCTCTCTCTCGCTCCCTCGCTATCTCTCTCTCTCGCACTCTCGCTATCTCTCTCTCTCGCACTCTCGCTATCTCTCTCTCTCGCACTCTCGCTATCTCTGTCTCTCGCACTCAGTCTCTCTCTCGCACTCAGTCTCTCTCTCGCACTCAGTCTCTCTCTCGCACTCAGTCTCTCTCTCGCTCTGTCGCTCTCTCTCGCTCCCTCGCTATCTCTCTCTCTCGCACTCTCGCTATCTCTCTCTCTCGCACTCTCGCTATCTCTCTCTCTCGCACTCTCGCTATCTCTCGCACTCCGTCTCTCTCTCGCACTCTCGCTATCTCTCGCACTCTCGCTATCTCTCGCACTCCGTCTCTCTCTCGCAATCCGTCTCTCTCTCGCACTCCGTCTCTCTCCCGCACTCCGTCTCTCTCCCGCACTCTGTCTCTCTCCCGCACTCTGTCTCTCTCCCGCACTCTGTCTCTCTCCCGCACTCTGTCTCTCTCCTGCACTCTGTCTCTCTCCCGCACTCTGTCTCTCTCTCGCACTCTTGCGCTTTCTCTCGCTTTCTCTATCTCTCGCACTCTCGCTCTCTCTCTCTCGCACTCTCACCCTGTCTCTCTCTCTCACTCTCTCGCTCTGTCTCCCTCTCTCACACTCTCGCTCTCTCTCGCATTCTGTCTCTCTCTCGCACGCTCACCCTGTCCCTCTCTCTCGCTCTCTCGCTCTGTCTGTCTCTCTCACACTCTCGCTCTCAGTCGCATTCTGTCTCTCTCTCGCATTCTGTCTCTCTCTCGCACTCTGTCTCTCTCCCGCACTCTGTCTCTCTCCCGCACTCTGTCTCTCTCCCGCACTCTGTCTCTCTCCCGCACTCTGTCTCTCTCCCGCACTCTGTCTCTCTCCCGCACTCTGTCTCTCTCCCGCACTCTGTCTCTCTCCCGCACTCTGTCTCTCTCCCGCACTCTGTCTCTCTCCCGCACTCTGTCTCTCTCCCGCACTCTGTCTCTCTCCCGCACTCTGTCTCTCTCCCGCACTCTGTCTCTCTCCCGCAATCTGCTTCTCTCTCGCACTCTGTCTCTCTCTCGCACTCTTGCGCTTTCTCTCGCTCTCTCTATCTCTCGCACTCTCGCTCTCTCTCTCTCGCACTCTCACCCTGTCTCTCGCTCTCACTCTCTCGGTCCGTCTCTCTCTCTCACACTCTCGCTCTCTCTCGCATTCTGTCTCTCTCTCGCACGCTCACCCTGTCTCTCTCTCTCGCTCTCTCGCTCTGTCTCTCTCTCTCACACTCTCGCTCTCAGTCGCATTCTGTCTCTCTCTCGCACTCTGTCTCTCTCTCGCACTCTCTCTGTCTCGCGCTCTCTCTCTCGCACTCTCATGCCCTCGCTCTCTCTCACACTCTCGCTCTCTGTCTCTCTCCCGCACTCTGTCTCTCTCCCGCACTCTGTCTCTCTCCCGCACTCTGTCTCTCTCCCGCACTCTGTCTCTCTCCCGCACTCTGTCTCTCTCCCGCACTCTGTCTCTCTCCCGCACTCTGTCTCTCTCCCGCACTCTGTCTCTCTCCCGCACTCTGTCTCTCTCCCGCACTCTGTCTCTCTCCCGCACTCTGTCTCTCTCCCGCACTCTGTCTCTCTCCCGCACACTGTCTCTCTCCCGCACTCTGTCTCTCTCCCGCACTCTGTCTCTCTCCCGCACTCTGTCTCTCTCCCGCACTCTGTCTCTCTCCCGCACTCTGTCTCTCTCCCGCACTCTGTCTCTCTCCCGCACTCTGTCTCTCTCCCGCACTCTGTCTCTCTCGCTATCTCTCTCTCTTGCACTCTCGCTATCTTTCGCACTCCGTCTCTCACTCGCACTCCGTCTCTCTCTCGCACTCCGTCTCTCTCTCGCACTCCGTCTCTCTCTCGCACTCCGTCTCTCTCTCGCACTCCGTCTCTCTCTCGCACTGAGTCTCTCTCTCGCTCTGTCGCTCTCTCTCGCTCCCTCGCTATCTCTCTCTCTCGCACTCTCGCTATCTCTCTCTCTCGCACTCTCGCTATCTCTCTCTCTCGCACTCTCGCTATCTCTGTCTCTCGCACTCAGTCTCTCTCTCGCACTCAGTCTCTCTCTCGCACTCAGTCTCTCTCTCGCACTCAGTCTCTCTCTCGCTCTGTCGCTCTCTCTCGCTCCCTCGCTATCTCTCTCTCTCGCACTCTCGCTATCTCTCTCTCTCGCACTCTCGCTATCTCTCTCTCTCGCACTCTCGCTATCTCTCGCACTCCGTCTCTCTCTCGCACTCTCGCTATCTCTCGCACTCTCGCTATCTCTCGCACTCCGTCTCTCTCTCGCAATCCGTCTCTCTCTCGCACTCCGTCTCTCTCCCGCACTCTGTCTCTCTCCCGCACTCTGTCTCTCTCCCGCACTCTGTCTCTCTCCCGCACTCTGTCTCTCTCCCGCACTCTGTCTCTCTCCCGCACTCTGTCTCTCTCCCGCACTCTGCTTCTCTCTCGCACTCTGTCTCTCTCTCGCACTCTTGCGCTTTCTCTCGCTCTCTCTATCTCTCGCACTCTCGCTCTCTCTCTCTCGCACTCTCACCCTGTCTCTCGCTCTCACTCTCTCGGTCCGTCTCTCTCTCTCACACTCTCGCTCTCTCTCGCATTCTGTCTCTCTCTCGCACGCTCACCCTGTCTCTCTCTCTCGCTCTCTCGCTCTGTCTCTCTCTCTCACACTCTCGCTCTCAGTCGCATTCTGTCTCTCTCTCGCACTCTGTCTCTCTCTCGCGCTCTCTCTGTCTCGCGCTCTCTCTCTCGCACTCTCATGCCCTCGCTCTGTCTCACACTCTCGCTCTCTGTCTCTCTCCCGCACTCTGTCTCTCTCCCGCACTCTGTCTCTCTCCCGCACTCTGTCTCTCTCCCGCACTCTGTCTCTCTCCCGCACTCTGTCTCTCTCCCGCACTCTGTCTCTCTCCCGCACTCTGTCTCTCTCCCGCACTCTGTCTCTCTCCCGCACTCTGTCTCTCTCCCGCACTCTGTCTCTCTCCCGCACTCTGTCTCTCTCCCGCACTCTGTCTCTCTCCCGCACTCTGTCTCTCTCCCGCACTCTGTCGCTCTCCCGCACTCTGTCTCTCTCCCGCACTCTGTCTCTCTCCCGCACACTGTCTCTGTCCCGCACTCTGTCTCTCTCCCGCACTCTGTCTCTCTCCCGCACTCTGTCTCTCTCCCGCACTCTGTCTCTCTCCCGCACTCTGTCTCTCTCCCGCACTCTGTCTCTCTCCCGCACTCTGTCTCTCTCCCGCACTCTGTCTCTCTCTCGCACTCTGTCTCTCTCGCTATCTCTCTCTCTTGCACTCTCGCTATCTTTCGCACTCCGTCTCTCTCTCGCACTCCGTCTCTCTCTCGCACTCCGTCTCTCTCTCGCACTCCGTCTCTCTCTCGCACTCCGTCTCTCTCTCGCACTCCGTCTCTCTCTCGCACTGAGTCTCTCTCTCGCTCTGTCGCTCTCTCTCGCTCCCTCGCTATCTCTCTCTCTCGCACTCTCGCTATCTCTCTCTCTCGCACTCTCGCTATCTCTCTCTCTCGCACTCTCGCTATCTCTGTCTCTCGCACTCAGTCTCTCTCTCGCACTCAGTCTCTCTCTCGCACTCAGTCTCTCTCTCGCACTCAGTCTCTCTCTCGCTCTGTCGCTCTCTCTCGCTCCCTCGCTATCTCTCTCTCTCGCACTCTCGCTATCTCTCTCTCTCGCACTCTCGCTATCTCTCTCTCTCGCACTCTCGCTATCTCTCGCACTCCGTCTCTCTCTCGCACTCTCGCTATCTCTCGCACTCTCGCTATCTCTCGCACTCCGTCTCTCTCTCGCACTCCGTCTCTCTCTCGCACTCCGTCTCTCTCCCGCACTCCGTCTCTCTCCCGCACTCTGTCTCTCTCCCGCACTCTGTCTCTCTCCCGCACTCTGTCTCTCTCCCGCACACTGTCTCTCTCCCGCACTCTGTCTCTCTCCTGCACTCTGTCTCTCTCCCGCACTCTGTCTCTCTCTCGCACTCTTGCGCTTTCTCTCGCTTTCTCTATCTCTCGCACTCTCGCTCTCTCTCTCTCGCACTCTCACCCTGTCTCTCTCTCTCACTCTCTCGCTCTGTCTCCCTCTCTCACACTCTCGCTCTCTCTCGCATTCTGTCTCTCTCTCGCACGCTCACCCTGTCCCTCTCTCTCGCTCTCTCGCTCTGTCTGTCTCTCTCACACTCTCGCTCTCTGTCGCATTCTGTCTCTCTCTCGCACTCTGTCTCTCTCTCGCACTCTGTCTCTCTCTCGCACTCTGTCTCTCTCTCGCGCTCTCTCTGTCTCGCGCTCTCTCTCTCGCACTCTCACGCTCTCGCTCTCTCTCACAGTCTCGCTCCCTGTCTCTCTCCCGCACTCTGTCTCTCTCCCGCACTCCATCTCTCTCCCGCACTCTGTCTCTCTCCCGCACTCTGTCTCTCTCCCGCACTCTGTCTCTCTCCCGCACTCTGTCTCTCTCCTGCACTCTGTCTCTCTCCCGCACTCTGTCTCTCTCCCGCACTCTGTCTCTCTCCCGCACTCTGTCTCTCTCCCGCACTCTGCTTCTCTCTCGCACTCTGTCTCTCTCTCGCACTCTTGCGCTTTCTCTCGCTCTCTCTATCTCTCGCACTCTCGCTCTCTCTCTCTCGCACTCTCACCCTGTCTCTCGCTCTCACTCTCTCGGTCCGTCTCTCTCTCTCACACTCTCGCTCTCTCTCGCATTCTGTCTCTCTCTCGCACGCTCACCCTGTCTCTCTCTCTCGCTCTCTCGCTCTGTCTCTCTCTCTCACACTCTCGCTCTCAGTCGCATTCTCTCTCTCTCTCGCACTCTGTCTCTCTCTCGCGCTCTCTCTGTCTCGCGCTCTCTCTCTCGCACTCTCATGCCCTCGCTCTCTCTCACACTCTCGCTCTCTGTCTCTCTCCCGCACTCTGTCTCTCTCCCGCACTCTGTCTCTCTCCCGCACTCTGTCTCTCTCCCGCACTCTGTCTCTCTCCCGCACTCTGTCTCTCTCCCGCACACTGTCTCTCTCCCGCACTCTGTCTCTCTCCCGCACTCTGTCTCTCTCTCGCACACGCACTCTGTCTCTCTCTCGCACTCTTGCACTCTGTCTCTCTCTCTCGCTTTCACACTCTGTCTCTCTCTCTCTCTCTCCCGCACTCTGTCTCTCTCCCGCACTCTGTCTCTCTCCCGCACTCTGTCTCTCTCTCGCACACGCACTCTGTCTCTCTCTCGCACTCTTGCACTCTGTCTCTCTCTCTCGCATTCACACTCTGTCTCTCTCTCTTGCACTCTGGCACTCTGTCTCTCTCTCTCGCATTCGCACTCTGTCTCTCTCTCTCGCACTCTTTCTCTCTCCCGCACTCTTTCTCTCTCCCGCACTCTGTCTCTCTCCCGCACTCTGTCTCTCTCCCGCACTCTGTCTCTCTCTCGCACTCGCACTCTGTCTCTCTCTCGCACTCTTGCACTCTGTCTCTCTCTCTCGTTTTCGCACTCTGTCTCTCTCTCTCGCACTCTTGCACTCTGACTCTCTCGCACTCTGTCTCTCTCTCGCACTCTGTCTCTCTCCCGCACTCTGTCTCTCTCCCGCACTCTGTCACTCTCCCGCACTCTGTCTCTTTCCCGCACTCTGTCTCTCTCCCGCACTCTGTCTCTCTCCCGCACTCTGTCTCTCTCCCGCACTCTGTCTCTCTCCCGCACTCTGTCTCTCTCCCGCACTCTGTCTCTCTCCCGCAATCTGTCTCTCTCCCGCACTTTGTCTCTCTCCCGCAGTCTGTCTCTCTCCCGCACTCTGTCTCTCTCCCGCACTCTGTCTCTCTCCCGCACTCTGTCTCTCTCCCGCACTCTGTCTCTCTCCCGCACTCTGTCTCTCTCCCGCACTCTGTCTCTCTCCCGCACTCTGTCTCTCTCTCGCACACGCACTCTGTCTCTCTCCCGCACTCTGTCTCTCTCCCGCACTCTGTCTCTCTCTCGCACACGCACTCTGTCTCTCTCTCGCACTCTTGCACTCTGTCTCTCTCTCTCGCATTCGCACTCTGTCTCTCTCTCTCGCACTCGGTCTCTCTCCCGCACTCTGTCTCTCTCCCGCACTCTGTCTCTCTCCCGCACTCTGTCTCTCTCCCGCACTCTGTCTCTCTCTCGCACTCGCACTCTGTCTCTCTCTCGCACTCTTGCACTCTGTCTCTCTCTCTCGTTTTCGCACTCTGTCTCTCTCTCTCGCACTCTGTCTCTCTCTCGCACTCTGTCTCTCTCCCGCACTCTGTCTCTCTCCCGCACTCTGTCTCTCTCCCGCACTCTGTCTCTCTCCCGCACTCTGTCTCTCTGTCGCATTCTTGCGCTCTTTCTCGCTCTCTCTATCTCTCGCACTCTCGCTCTCTCTCTCTGTCTCGCACTCTCTCACTCTGTCTCTCTCGCACTTTATCTCTCTCTCTCGCCCTCACACCCTGTCTCTCTCTCTCGTTCTCTCGCTCTGTCTCTCTCTCTCGTCTCTCGCTCTCTCTCGCATTCTGTCTCTCTCTTGCACTCTCACCCTGTCTCTCTCTCTCGCTCTCTCGCTCTGTCTCTCTCTCTCACACTGTCGCTCTCTCTCACACTCTGTCTCTCTCTCGCACTCTGTCTCTCTCCCGCACTCTGTCTCTCTCCCGCACTCTGTCTCTCTCCAGCACTCTGTCTCTCTCCCGCACTCTGTCTCTCTCTTGCACTCTGTCTCTCTCTCGCACTGGGTCTCTCTCGCACTCTCGCACTTTGTCTCTCTCTCTCGCACTCGCACTCTGTCTCTCTCTCTCGCATTCGCACTCTGTCTCTCTCGCACTCTGTCTCTCTCTCGCACTCTCGCTCTGTCACTCTCTCTCGCACTGTCTCTCACTCGCACTCTCGCACTGTCTCTCTCTCGCACTCTCGCTCTCTGTCTCTCTCTCTCGCACTTTTGCACTCTCGCTCTCTCTCTCGCAATCTTGCTCTGTCTCTCTCTCTCTTGCACTCTCGCTCTGTCTCTCTCTCTCTTGCACTCTCGCTCTGTCTCTCTCTCTCTCGCACTCTCACTCTCTCTCGCACTCTTGCACTCTGTCTCTCTCTCTCTCGCATTCGCACTCTGTCTCTCTCTCTCGCACTCTTGCACTCTGTCTCTTTCTCTCGCACTCTGTCTCTCTCCCGCACTCTGTCTCTCTCCCGCACTCTGTCTCTCTCCCGCACTCTGTTTCTCTCTGGCACTCTGTCTCTCTCTCGCACTCGCACTCTGTCTCTCTCTCGCATTCTTGCACTCTGTCTCTCTCTCTCGTTTTCGCACTCTGTCTCTCTCTCTCGCACTCTTGCACTCTGACTCTCTCGCACTCTGTCTCTCTCCCGCACTCTGTCTCTCTCCCGCACTCTGTCTCTCTCCCGCACTCTGTCTCTCTCCCGCACTCTGTCTCTCTCCCGCACTCTGTCTCTCTCCCGCACTCTGTCTCTCTCCCGCACTCTGTCTCTCTCCCGCACTCTGTCTCTCTCTCGCACTCTGTCTCTCTCTCGCACTCTGTCTCTCTCCCGCACTCTGTCTCTCTCCCGCACTCTGTCTCTCTCGCACTCTGTGTCTCTCGCACTCTGTCTCTCTCTCACTCTGTCTCTCTCGCACTCTGTCTCTCAGTCGCACTCAGTCTCTCTTTCGCACTCAGTCTCTCTCTCGCACTCTGCCTCTCTCTCGCACTCTGTCTCTCTCGCACTCTGTCTCTCTCTCGCACTCTCGCACTGTCTCTCTCTCGCACTCTTGCACTGTCTCTCTCTCGCACTCTCGCACTCTGTCTCTCTCTTTCACACTCTTGCACTCTCTCTCGCACTCTCGCTCTCTCTCTCGCACTCATGCTCTGTCTCTCTCTCTCTTGCACTCTCGCTCTGTCTCTCTCTCTCTCGCACTCTCGCTCTCTCTCTAGCATTCGCACTCTGTCTCTCTCTGTCTCTCTCCCGCACTCTGTCACTCTCCCGCACTCTGTCTCTCTCCCGCACTCTGTCTCTCTCCCGCACTCTGTCTCTCTCCCGCACTCTGTCTCTCTCCCGCAATCTGTCTCTCTCCCGCACTCTGTCTCTCTCCCGCACTCTGTCTCTCTCCCGCACTCTGTCTCTCTCCCGCACTCTGTCTCTCTCCCGCACTCTGCCTCTCTCCCGCACTCTGCCTCTCTCCCGCACTCTGCCTCTCTCCCGCACTCTGCCTCTCTCCCGCACTCTGCCTCTCTCCCGCACTCTGTCTCTCTCCCGCACTCTGTCTCTCTCCCGCACTCGCACTCTGTCTCTCTCTCGCACTCTTGCACTCTGTCTCTCTCTCTCGTTTTCGCACTCTGTCTCTCTCTCTCGCACTCTGTCTCTCTCTCTCGCACTCTGTCTCTCTCCCGCACTCTGTCTCTCTCCCGCACTCTGTCTCTCTCCCGCACTCTGTCTCTCTCCCGCACTCTGTCTCTCTCCCGCACTCTGTCTCTCTCCCGCACTCTGTCTCTCTGTCGCATTCTTGCGCTCTTTCTCGCTCTCTCTATCTCTCGCACTCTCGCTCTCTCTCTCTCTGTCTCGCACTCTATCACTCTGTCTCTCTCGCACTTTATCTCTCTCTCTCGCCCTCACACCCTGTCTCTCTCTCTCATTCTCTCGCTCTGTCTCTCTCTCTCGTTCTCTCGCTCTCTCTCGCATTCTGGCTCTCTCTTGCACTCTC
>NW_027600264.1:0-16714 GCF_964194155.1 Cetorhinus maximus | reverse complement strand
GGGAGAGGCCGTGGAACAGAGCAAACAATCCCAAAGATTCTCGCTCTTGCAGCAACCAGCCGCACGGACAATGAGTAAGGGAGCTGCTGGAATACCCCCCGGCACTGCCAGATAATCCGCATCTGTGAGGACCCCTTGCGCTGTCTCCAGTTCCCCACCCCCGTGTCCCGGCTGGAGACACGTGCGCAATGCATCGCTGCAAGGGTCAGCCCCAGGGACGCCCACATCACTCGGACATAACGGTAACAGCAGCAACACCAGCGAGAGGTAAATCTGACAGGGACTCTGAGCAAGTTAAAGCCCCCTCTCTCGAGGCGAGGCGTTAAACCGACGTCTGCCCTCCTGGATGCCCACTCAAACCCGTCTGGCACAACCCGAGTGACTGGCTAGGACACTGCAGAGAGCGGGTAAGAGCGGAGCCCCCTCGGTGTGCGGTTGGAGGCGGGTATACACCCACAGAGCGGGTGACAATGGCACATTCCCTTCCCTGAGGGGACGTCAATGAGCCTGATGGAGTTTTTCAAACCGGATTCAGATTCTCAAAGTGCCACAGAGGGATTGGAACTCAGGTCCTCTGGGTTCTCACTGCAGTAATATTATCGTACTGCTGCAACACTTGTTACCTCGAAACTCGCCTATTCTCTGGGCCAGTCTCCCATCTTCCACCCTCACACAAACTGCAGCCCATCCAAAACTCCACTGCACCGCATCGAGTCCCATTCAGCCATCACACCCTGTGCTCGCTGACCCACAACGCAGTCCCGGAGCACCTCCAGTTTCAAATTCTCCATTTCAAATCCCTCTCTGGACCTCAACCCCTCCATGCCTGAAACCTCCTCCAGCCCCTACACTCCTCCCTATCTCTGTAACCTCCTCCAGCCCCTACACCCCTCCCGATCTCTGTAACCTCCTCCAGCCCCTACACCCCTCCCTATCTCTGTAACCTCCTCCAGCCCCTACACCCCTCCCTATTCTCTGTAACCTCCTCCAGACCCTACACCCCTCCCTATCTCTGTAACCTCCTCCAGCCCCTACACCCCTCCCTATCTCTGTAACCTCCTCCAGCCCCTACACCCCTCCCTATCTCTGTAACCTCCTCCAGCCCCTACACCCCTCCGAGATCTCTGCGCTCCTCCAATTCCGGCCTCTTGAGCATCCCCCGATTCCCATCGCTCCACCATTGGCGGCCGTGCCTTCAGCTGCCTGGGGCCCAAACGTCAGGAACTCCCTCCCATCTCTCTCTCTCTCTCTCTCTCCTCCGTCAAGACCCTCCTTAAAATCGACCTATTTGACCGTCTGTCCCGAACATCTCCTCACGTGTGGCTCAGGATCCGATTCTGTCTGATATCAGACCTGTGAGGCACCTGGGGGGATGGTTCACCACGTTAAAGGCGCTATGTAAATGCAGGTCGGTAGGAGGTCAGGTAGCCCCGTGCTCGCTTTACCTTACTGAACGATTTCATGTCCTTCTCCTCAGACAAGGATTTCATGAGCCACTGCTGTGACCCACTCAGCTGATCATCTCCTTTGATCTCAACAAAACTGACTTCTTCCTTGCTGTGATTTCTCTTCCCTTGGAGCCTTTTGAACTGGAAAGAGACGGACAGTAATAAGTCACACCCTCTCCCCGGCATAGGAACATAACAAGATAAAACTCTCAGCTCGCTCCAGGAGAGGGGGAGGTTGGGCACCATGGGCTCAACTCTCTTGCCCTTGCTCCAGTCACGTTTTCCTACTGAAGGGAACTACACAATCACTACGGCACAGAAACAGGCCACTCGGCCCCTCTGCTCGGTGCTGGTGTTTCTGCCCCACACGAGTCTCCTCCCACCCTATCTCCCTCTCACCCCCATCAACATATCCTTCTATTCCTCTCTCCCTCATGTGTTTATCCAGCTTCCCCCCCCACCTTCAATCCATCTCTGCAATTCACCTCGACCTCTCCCCGTGGGAGCGAGTCCCACATTCTCCCCGCTCCCCGCGGGAGCGAGTCCCACATTCTCCCCGCTCCCCGCGGGAGCGAGTCCCACATTCTCCCCGCTCCCCGCGGGAGCGAGTCCCACATTCTCCCCGCTCCCCGCGGGAGCGAGTCCCACATTCTCCCCGCTCCCCGCGGGAGCGAGTCCCACATTCTCCCCGCTCCCCGCGGGAGCGAGTCCCACATTCTCCCCGCTCCCCGCGGGAGCGAGTCCCACATTCTCCCCGCTCCCCGCGGGAGCGAGTCCCACATTCTCCCCGCTCCCCGCGGGAGCGAGTCCCACATTCTCCCCACTCTCTGGGTAAAGCAGTTTCTCCTCAATTCCCCATCGGGTTTATTTCTGACCGTCTGATATCGATGGCCCCACCTCGTTCTGGTCTCCCCAACAATTCCACATAAAATGGCTGCACCCACACTGCCCCAAGGTAGCACCTGAAGGTATAAGAGGCAACGTACTAGGTGACGTACACTACTTACACTGTAGCCGCCTCACCCCTCACACGCAAGTGGGCCAATGAACTGCACCAGGCAGCGTAGAGTCACAGCTGCAAAACAGCCGAATCACTCCAGTTAATGTCGCTGGGTCCAAATCCTGGAGCTCCCTCCCTAACAGCACGGTGGGTGTACCTACACCACA
Source organism: Cetorhinus maximus (assembly GCF_964194155.1). Lineage (NCBI taxonomy): Eukaryota > Metazoa > Chordata > Chondrichthyes > Lamniformes > Cetorhinidae > Cetorhinus > Cetorhinus maximus. Next base: position 14,099 of record NW_027600264.1, on the reverse strand, counting down.
GGGACTGCAGCGGCTCAAGAAGGCAGCTCACCCACCACCTTCTCAAGGGGGCAATTAGGGATGAGCAATAAATGCTGGGCCCAGCCAGTGATGCCCACGTCCCATAATCGGCTGACAATTTAGCCTCGAACGTCGCTGACCTCGGAACGTCCCAGACCAGCCTGAGGCTGGGGACCGATCCTACCAGCAACGCCTCACAGCACTGACCCTCCGCAGTGTCAGTCCGGGTGAAAGGTCAGCCTTCCGGCACGTCGACTGCGTTTCTCTCTCCACGGACGCTGCCTGAGCGGCTGAGTATTCTCAGCCTTTTCCGTTTTCAATCCCAGGTTTCCAGCACCCGCAGTGTTTAGCTTTTTGTGCAGCAAGGCGAGGTCAGCTCTCTCACCTTTTAGGTCGAAACGCTAGTGTGGCTCCAGTCCCATTCCGGCGGCTCGGGCCCCAGCGGCCAGACCTGGGAGCTGGGATTGTTGGAGACGGAGGGGAGGTTTGATGAGAGGCGTAGGGCAAGGACTAGGCCGGGGGGAGGGGACACAGATTTAAGGCTTTGGGCAAGAGATACGGGGAGAGGGCGTGAGGGAGAATTTTTTTTAATGCGGCGAGTGGTAATGAACTGGAACGAACCCTGACACAGGGGTTTGGTAGGGTCACCACGTGGGGGAAGACTGGCCAAATGATGATCACTGTCACTGCTTAAAAATAAGGGGTCACCCATTTAAAATGGGAATGAGGCGAAATATTTTCTCTCTCTGAGGGTGGTGAGTCTTTGGAACTCTCTTCCTGAAAAAGGTGGTGGAAGCAGAGTCGTTAAGGCAGAACGGGATGGACTCTTGGTAAACAGGAGGTGGGGGGAGTGGGAGATAGGGAGTCCATTTACTTCTAGGATGTAAGGGAGTTGGGGGTCAAGTATAGCTCACCAGCGTTTCTACCTGGGATGCAAGCTTAATGTTAAAGGAAAGAGGGAACAGGAAGCCATTTTTGCGATCAGGTTACAGGCTTCCCTATAAGTCAATGAACATCACAGACAGACAGAGCAGCCATCGTGTGGTTCAGGTTATCGGGGGTAGATGGGATGCAAGTTCGAGGTTACTTTCAGGCTAGCCATGTTCTTACTCAATGTTGGAGCAGGCTCGAGGGGCCGAATGGCCCATTCCTGCTCTTACCTTGTCGTCTCTCAGGCCTTGCTTTCTGCTAACAATTGGGAAAAGGCAGCAGTTCAAAACGCAGAGTGCCAGCATCAGACTGTCTGGGGCCAAGGCCGCTGTGAATGTTTTTGACGTGCTCTGCTCACTCCACCTGCTACCTCAGTGAGGCAGTGTCGAGGGGGCACCGGCAGCTTCTGTGGGTACCAGCTGCCTTACAAAGAGCCTCTTCTGCCTCTGGTTTATTATTTCCACCCCTCCTCGGGCTCTGAGCCAACAAACAGCAGGCAGGGTAACAGACTGACCCCCCCCGAGTCTACACTGTTCCGAATTCAAGAACCATCGAATATTACAGCACAGGCCATTCGGTCCACTCCCTCTCTGCCTCGGGCTGTCTCGGTGCCTAGTCCCAATCACCCACCTCTTCCTCACTCGCTCCATCGTGTCTGCATTGGCTGCTTGACAGAGCGACCTGATCGGTCCCACTCCGCCTCCCCCATCCCCTCTCTCCCCGCAGCCCTGCCAATGTCTCCTTTTGAACTGTAGGCCCGATCGCCTCTTCCCACACTCACCGCCTCGTCATTCATGAAGGTGTTCAATTCCTCCTCCGGTGCTGGTGCGAGGGCAGGGTCTGGCTCCTGGTAGTAACTACTGTAGTAGTCCTGCAAAGAGAGGGCACACTTAGCAGCACAGTCGGCACACAGACGGATAACGGTTGCATTGATCATCGTCACAGATAGAAGGAAGCCAGGTGTCCCTCCGCTATTCCAACGATGAGGTTTAAAAGGTTACGATGTTCTGGAACGTAGGTTTAAATTCAGGATAAAGTGACTGGGGAGGGTTTATGTGTCCAATAGCAAGCCTGGGTGGTTTGATTATCAGATATCAAAAGAAATCTTTTCGATTGCTTTACTAAGAAGAAGGTGCGAGATATTTACACTTGGAGGCAATGGCAGTAGCCGCTGAGCATAAAATGAATACAGTTAGCGTCTCCCAAAGTCCCAGAAAGTTGTTGTTGGTACTGGGTGGTAAACAGTTGCGTTGTAAACGGTCCATTTACTTCTAGGATGTAAGGGAGTTGGGGGGGTCAAGAATAGCTCACCAGCGTTTCTACCTGGGATGCAAGGTTAATGTTAATTGCATGGGGGAAGAGGGCACAGGAAGCCATTTTTGCGATCAGGTTACAGGCTTCCCTACAAGTCAATGAACATCACAGACAGACAGCAGCAGCCATCGTGTGGTCAGCAGAGAGAGAAAGAGAGAGAGAGAGGAGGGGTTTGGTTTTGTGAGCTACCACACCAAGATGCTGGGGCAGGGGACGGGGAGAGACAGTCTCTCATGGAAGAGATGCATCCCACAGCCATCTAAGGATTCTGAGAGATTCATCCTGACATAGCCAGAGGGGGGTTTACTACTTAGGGAAACGTGAACCCATTGGAAACTGGTTCCAACTGTGGACTGCTCGCCATAAGGACCGTCATTCCGTGGAATGCGTGATGGGTGCGAAGTATAAAAGGGGAACGTTCCTCTTTGTAGTTGCCCAATAAAGAAAATAGTGCTTGGTCAATAGTGCTTTTAGCCATTTGTTACAGAAAAAGTTTCACACTGTGTAATTTTGCCACTTCATTCCTTCAGCTAGTAAATTCGAAAAGCGATCGCTCTCACTACAGAGAACGTAACCCTGTCTATAACTTCAGCTTGCCTCCCGAAGACACCAGCTACTGGCGTACGGCAGGGCCAAGCAACAATCGCATCTCTGACCTCCGCGGAGCGACTGTTGCTCCCCAGGGCGTCAGGGGTGCTTTTTGTCCGAGAGCGGGCACTCGAGCCCCCGCTCTCGTGCCACGGTCACCCGTGAACTCGCCAGCTGAGGGTCACCGGAGAGCGATGGGGAGCGGCAACGCTGGCTAAAGGTACAGGTTAGTTACGGCACTCCTACTGTGGGTCAAACAATCAATAAATGGTGTTGGGGGGGGGGGGGGAGAGAGAAGCAGAGGCGATTGTGTCCTGGTAAACAGTCTGGTTTCGCTCAGTTTGTCGTGGTAAATTTTGAAGGAAGAGGGAGGGCACGGTTAAACACCCCAAGCGCGTGCCGAAGCTATGGTTCGGCTGTCCAGTGCCAGTTTAGACAGCGCAGGGAGACTGGGTCTCTGAATCGATGCTCCACCCTGGCGTCGGTAAAATGAGTTAACCATGGGCGAGTATGGCAGCCGTGGCTCCGAGGGTTCGAGTCCCGCCCAGGAGCCTTGAGCACAAGAATCCAACCAGTGCTGAGGGAGAGGGGGATGGGGGGGTGCTGCACTGTCAGAGGTGCCGTCTTTTGGGTGAGGCATTAAAAACTGAGGCCCCGTCTGCCCCCTCAGTTGGGTTGACAGCTACTATTGGAAGAAGAGTGGGAGGGTGGAGGGTCGCGGGGGGGTGATGGTGGTGGTTTTGGGGGTGGGGAGGGGTGTGGCGATGGTGGGTAGAGTTCTCCCTGGAATCCTGGGGCCCAATATTTATCCATCCGCCAACATCACTAGAACAGATGATCTGGGTCGTTATCATATCGATTTTGTGGGATATTGCCGTGCGCAAATTGGTTGTGGCGTTTCCTACATTACAACAGTGACCACACTTCAAAAAAAAATAGAGAGAGAGAACTCCGTTTGGGACGTGCAGAGGTGGAGAAAGGCACCACAGAAATGCAAGTCGGTCTCATTTGTTTGCCCCGCGCCTACGATGTCGCTAACAATGAGGTCAGGGGGCGCTTGGCGATGGCGAATAAGCGCCCGGGAGTCTGGCGCTGTGTCACGCGGGTCGTATCGGAATAGGAGGAGTAGGCCACTCGGCCCGTCGACCTTGCTCCGCCATTCCAACCAGATCACGGCCGATCTCCCACCTCAACGCCAACTTCCCCCACGCTATCCCCAACATCCCTAATATCTAGAACTCGATCTCTGCCCTGGACGTAGACTGAGCCTCCCCAGATCCTCTGGGGTAGAGAATTCCAAAGATTCACCAGCCCCACTCCCGCGAGGGAAGAAATTCCTCATCTCGGTCCAAGATGGCCGACCTCTTATTCGGCGTTCCCTAGTTCTAGAACGCCGCCGCCCCACTCTCCCACAGGCCCGGGGAGTGGGGGGAACATCCTTCCTGCATCTCCCCTGTCGGAATTCCGGATAGGCATCATTACTGTCCGAGACCACCCCCCGACCCCCTCCCCGGGTGGGTGGGCTTCCAGTTGAGAATGGAAAGTTTACATTCACCTAGCGCCTCTCACAAACCTCACCAGGTCCTTAAGCGACTGCAAGAACTCCGGCTCAGGTAGCGAACAATCAGCCAGCATCACTACCCCCCAACTCAAATCGCTGTGCAGCGATCCCGGCTGAGAAGCCCTCCCTCAGCCGGGATTGCGAGCTCCAGCGCCTGGAGTGGGGGGTTCGAACCCGCGGCCTCCTGACTCCGGGGTGGGGGCGGGGGGGGGAGAGAGAGAGAGAGGAAACACTCCGCTGAGCGCCCTCCCCATCCCTGGGTTGGTGATAACCGCGGCGGTGAGATTTCTCCGCGAGGTGCACCAGGGGTAGCTCACGCCGCACAGTCCGGCGGCCGGAGGAGAACGGAAAAGCTCATGGCCAGAGCAGGGCGGCTTTCCAACAGCGCACGGGTCAGCCGAGAAATAACAGGACAACCTGTCCTCACCCTGTCACTGAGGTACAGTCTGGGCATGTACGGGTCAGATGGGGTGGACAGTGGCTCCTTGGTAATGTCACTAGACTAGTTAGTAACCCAGGGGCCCAGACTAATATCCTGGGGACCCGGGTTCAAACCCCACCCTCCCCCGGGCGGCTGATGGGATTTAAATTCGATTAATAAATCTGGGAATATAAAGCGAGTCTCAGTGACGGTGACCATGACGACCATCATCGATTGTTGTAAAAACCCCCACCATCTGGGTCACTCATGCCCCCTTTAGGGGAAGGGAAATCTGCCCTCCTTACCCCGTCTGGCCTACACGTGACTCCAGACCCCACACCCCCGTGAAAGTATAAATAAAAGAGACAGCGCGGGGATCAGCGATCGGTCACGGGCTTTGTCCGGTGACTGCGCCGGTGAACCGAGCAGGGCTTTAGACGTGGCCGCTGTCCTCAGGATGGCCACTGCCCCTTTCCTATTTCAGCACCGACTGGTACACATGCTCCCTTTACCCTTAAAGGCAATTCACCTGGGGGCGCTGTGGCAAAGCCTTCCAAATACAAACCAACACCCTCTTCTGCGCCACCGACCAGGGGCTGGTGCAGCATTCGACCGTTCCGGCGCAGCTGAAGGCCATTCGGCCCATCGGGTCCGTACTGGCCCAGGGGCCGCCCAGCCCGACCTCACTTTGCAGCTCCTGGTCTGTGACCCTGTGGGCAAAGCCACTTACGCCACGGGGCTTTCTGCCCCTATCCCCCTTTCGAGGGGGTGAGGTCCAGACCCTTTCACGGATGAAATAAAAAAAATGACTCAACTCCCCTCTAACCCTCCTATCGCTTACTGCCCCTTGGTTACACACCTCCCTATCCACCTCATAATTGTACACACTGTGATTCAATCTCCCCTCAGCCTCCTCTGGTCCAGAGAAGACTGACCCGGTCTGTCCAATATTTTCCTCACCGCTAAAATTCTTCAATCCTGGCAACTTCCAACTCGCATCTCCTCTGTCTCCCCCCCGCCCGCCTCTTGGGAGATGACTTCCTTCCTGTAAGTGTACGCAGCGCTCCCAGCTGTGGACCAGCTCGGGTTTCACACAGTTCCCACACAGCCTCCCTGCTCATGTACACTAGGGGGTCAGCCAATGAGGAAAGCATCCTGTTTTCATTCCTCACCTCCATCTCCAGCTGCCTTCAGGGATCTGTGGACGTGCGCTCCAAGGTCCCTCCGTTCCCTCTACCCCTCTCAGTATTATTGTCCATTCCCTTACCTTGCTATCCCGGCCCATACGCAGGATCTCGCACTTCCCCCGCCTCGAATTCCACTTCCCCCTGCTCCGTCCGCCTCCCCAGCCCATCGAGATCTTCCTGCAGCTTCCAGCTCATCTCCTCGCGACCAACCCCCACCCCCCCATCCCCCCAGTCAACCCTCACATCGCCCGCCTGCCAACGTCTTCACCCAGGGGCTTGCTCCAAACCCCCCCCGACGCAGTCCACAAAAAGCAAGTGGCGTAAGCGCTGCGGGACCCCACTGGGAGGCAAAGACACCCTTCCCCAGAGGGAGCGGGCGGGTAAACAGAGTGGAAGCCCCACAGATCAGCCATAATCGTGTTGAATGGCGGTGCAGGCTTGATGGGCCGAAGGGTCTACTCCAGCTTCTATTTCGTACGTTCTTTAGGGAGGAACGTGGGAACAGGAAGGCCATTCAGCCCTTCAGTGCTGTCCCCCCTTTCAATCAGATCACGACCGATTTGCATCTTAACTCCATCTACCCACCTTGGTTGCATTATCCTTAATCCCCTCAACCCAATTAAAATCTACCCACCTCCATTTTGCCATTTTCAACTGACCCTCCCAGTCAGGACTGATTGTTTGGTGGGGGAGGGAGAGAGAGTTCCAGATTTCCACTCCCGTGTGCGTGAAGAAGTGTTTCTTGACATCGCCCCTGAATGACCTGGCTCTCAAAGGTTAAGGTCCTGCCCCCTTGTTCTGGACTCTCCCCCCTCCCCATCACCACCTGTGGAAACAGCGAGCGCCCACAAACAGCCATTTATTAATCACCCAGATTATCTGTCTTCAGTGAGGTTGATTGAAGGATAAATATTGAGCCCCAGGACACCGGGGAGAACTCCCCCCCACCGGCTCCTCTTCTAGTAGTGGCTGTGGAATCTTTTACACCCACCAGTACTGACCCTCTGACAGTGCGGCGCTCCCTCAGTACTGACCCTCTGACAGTGCGGCGCTCCCTCAGTACTGACCCTCCGACAGTGCGGCACTCCCTCAGTACTGACCCTCTGACATTGCGGTGCTCCCTCAGTACTGACCCTCTGACAGTGCGGCACTCCCTCAGTACCGACCCTCCGACAGTGCGGCGCTCCCTCAGTACTGACCCTCCGACAGTGCGGCCCTCCCTCAGTACTGACCCTCTGACAGTGCGGCGCTCCCTCAGTACTGACTGTCCGACAGTGCGGCACTCCCTCAGTACTGACTGTCCGACAGTGCGGCGCTCCCTCAGTACTGACCCTCTGACAGTGCAGCGCTCCCTCAGCACTGACCCTCCGACAGCGCAGCACTCCCTCAGTACTGACCCTCCGACAGTGCGGCACTCCCTCAGTACTGACCCTCCGACAGTGCGGCACTCCCTCAGTACTGACCCTCCGACAGCGCAGCGCTCCCTCAGTACTGACCCTCCGACAGTGCAGCGCTCCCTCAGTACTGACCCTCCGACAGTGCGGCACTCCCTCAGTACTGACCCTCCGACAGCGCAGCACTCCCTCAGTACTGACCCTCCGACAGTGCGGCGCTCCCTCAGCACTGACCCTCCGACAGTGCGGCGCTCCCCCAAGGGCCGCACCTCCAAGAACTGGCACTGGCAGTGTTGGTATGGATTATGGGGCTCCAGTCTCTGGAGTGGGGACTTGAGAGAGGCGACTGCGCCAGGTAAGGGACTCTGTACATTTACCGAGGTGGCACCCGGTGAAGTTAGAAGCGGAAAGGCGCAGACAGGGACCGAGCGCTGGCACTGACCTGGTAATATTCGCTCTGCTCCGTCCCCGGTGCGTTATAGTCCACGTACTGACCGCCGAACTCGGGCCCGGGGCTGGTGGCGGGGAAGCCGCCGTCGCTCGCCGAAGGGGCGCTCCTGTTGAACTCCAGCGGGGCGTCGGCGGGGTTCAGGGGGTCCGGGGGCTCCTCGCCCGCCTCGCCCGGGACGCCGGGGGCCGGGGCGGGCACCTGGGGCAGGCCGGGCAGCGGGCTCTCCCCGGCCGGGCCGCCGGCGAAGGCGGGAGTCCTGGCGCCGGGGGGCGGCTGCTCCGAGTCGGAGAGGGAGAAGAAGCTGACCTCCTCGCCGGGGGCCTCCTCGTTCATGATGTGCTTGGCCAGCTGCTTGGCGGCGTTCTTGGAGGCGGCCTTGATGGCGGACGGCGACGGGGTGGTGGTGGTGACGGTGGCGCGCTGGGCTGCCTTGGGAGGGCCGGCGCCTTTGCCGGCCGGCTTCTTGGTGAAGGAGTAGGGCAGCAGCGTGCGGTTGGCCTCCTTCAGGGTCAGGTTCCTGGGCTGCGGGAGCAGGGCAGACAGGCCGGCGCCTGAGCCCGCACTCTAACAAAACACAAGCAGAGAGAGAGAGAGAGAGGGGGGCAGGAGTGAAACACAGACCTCGAGCAGATACGGCAGGAACACACTGTACAAATCCCACCCGCGTCGGCGGGAAGCGCGGCTCATGGGGTCACCGACAAACGCACCACGTTACAACCAGGCATAAAGAGCAGCCCCTTAAAGGGAAATTGCAAACACAACGTTGAACGGAAGCTCGCAAACATTCAATCGAAATGGGATTAAGGGGGGGTCGATAAAGCAGCCCCCCAGCCCCCGCTGTGCCCACCCAGCGCAGGGAGGTCTCGACAGTGCCAGCGGACACCCGCCAGCTCCCTCTCCGGGGGCACCCGGCCCGGGCGAGTCCCCTCGATCGCCCGCTGCCCGGACCCGTTGGTGGCCAGGCCCAGGGTTCACGAGGGGGGGGGGGTCCTCTTCCCTCCCCGCCCCGGGTGGTGTAGCGGTACCACCGCTGAACTAGTAACCCAGAGGCTCCGGTTCACGCCCTGGGGGGGAGAGACACGGGCTCAAATCCCACCCCGGCAGCTGGCGCTATTTAAGTTCATTCGATCAACATCTGGAATATAAAGCGAGTCTCAGCCACGGTGACCATGACGACCACCATCGATTGTTGTAAAGACCCATCCTAGCTCACTGATGTCCTTTAGGGGAGGGGTCCGGCCTACATGTGACTCCAGGCCCACAGTGACGTGGTCGACTCTCAACTGCCCTCTGAACGTGGCCGGGAGAGACACAGTACGAGGGGCAATTAGGGATGGGCAACAAATGCTGGCCTTGCCAACGATGCCCATGCCCCATGAAAGAATAAAAATAACTACCAAAGATGACAACATTTACCCTAACCCTAAAAACCTCTTTGACTCAATGAGAAGCTTGATAATAAAGAGTAACTCAGGCCCTTTTGAAAAGGGAACTAAAAGACTAATTACAACTTGAAGGGAAACTCAATTAATCAAATTAAGATGATGCCCCACCCACCCCCAGGCCCACTGGTCTCGAAAGTCCCAAGCCTTCCGGCGGGCACCGCGTGCTCTCTCTATAGAGGCGGCAGCAACAGGGTGGGTGCTACCACCCGCTGCTCAAGCCTGCCCTCGGGCCAGGCCCAGGAGCAGGTGACCCAGTCTGCCCGCCCCTCTCCCCGCCGGGTGGCCAAAGATCAGGAGGGTGGGACTGGAGTCTTGCGTAGAAGGATGAGGGGAGATTTGATAAAAAGTTTACAAAATTGTGAGGGGTATAGGCAGAGTAAATGCGAGTAGGCTCTTTCCACTTAGATTAGGAGAGATAAACACGAGAGGACATGGCTTTAGGGGGAAAGGTTTAGGGGGAACTTCTTCACTCAGAGAGTGGTGAGAGTGTGGAACGAGCTACCATCTGACGTGGTAAATGCGGGCTCACTCGTAAGTTTTAAGAATAAATTGGATAGATACATGGATGGGAGAGGTCTGGAGGGTTATGGACTGGGTGCAGGTCAATGGGATTAGCGGAATAATATTTCGGCAGACTAGAAGGGCCGAATGGCCTGTTTTCTGTGCTGTAGTGTTCTATGGTTCTATGGACAGGAATTCAGCAGCAGCCCCTTCAGGCGACGGGAGAGGGGCCATAACCTCGTGACGCATCCTACACCGATGCGAAACAGGGGTCTCCTCCAGGCCGCAGAAACTACAGGCGGCCAGGAGTCCATCGACTTAACTGCCGCTCACGCGCGACTGCCTCACCCCACGTCAAACCCCTAAACCTTGTAAACCAGCCTTTAACGTTTTCTGTGTTAACTGTATTCACTGGGGATTTTGTTTGCTACCGATAGGAGCAGGCAAACTGTGATTGTCGGGTTAGGAGATGCAAGCTTGTCATGTGCAACTCTGCCGATAAATACTAAAGCCCAGTGTGTAAATATCGGCTTCAGTTCCATCCTTCAATTGGCTTTCTGGAATACAACATGGCCGCAGCGGGTGAAAGGCCAAGATCGGGAGCTAAAAATGGATTTTAAACTCTCATCCTCGCAGCCGTTGTGGAAAATGAAAAGCCAGAAAGTGTAAGCCGTCGGGATACGATTAACCTCAGATGGTCCCCGCAGTCTGAACCATATGGACCAGCGGAAGGCGGCACTGGGTGTGAGAACGCTGGTTATATTCCGGCTAAAGAGGAGCCCAGGTATTAGCCTTGGCGCTGTCGCCTCCTGAGAGATGCAAGAGCCGAAGTAAAGGATTTTGGGAACTGGACGCCCATCAGCTGGATACCAATGAAGGATTTGTACCTATTAAGGCTCTTGGGTGAAATTTAATAGAAAAATCGATGTTAAATGGCTCTGAGGCATGGCCAGACATCGATAGATTTTGGCAAATAGATAGCCATTCCTTGGGAGAATTAAATCACGGACTCAAACAGACTGTATACAAGTCCGACAATTCAATGTGGGGATTGCAGGATTGATGCCAGCATTTAAAATGCTGAGGCGTCTCTCCCATGGACAGGCTCCTGGTGCTCAGTCCTCGGAGAGGGAAACCCTGTCGCGTCAGATGTTTGCCCCATTGTAAGAAACCTGGGGAAAGCAGCCCTTTCCTTCGGCCTCCCGGGAAATGACGGGGCGATACAGAGACCGAACGAACCATCGAGCGCCAGATTTCGCAAGAGGCGCACTCGAAGCGAGCGTTAATTCAATGGAAGGATTCAAGGCGGAGAAAGCACCTCGGGCAGACCCGGCTACTGCAGCAGCAGACGACAGACAATAATTGGCCAATGAATCCCAGCAATGCCCACGGATCAGTCAGTAGGGGCTTGAGGTGCGGTTCCAAGTATCGTTAAGCGGTGAACCGCTCGAAGCAGACAGGCAAACCAAGTAGCAGACTCCTTTAACTGTGCAGTACTGGCTAGAGCTCGTACTTCCAACAACATGTGGAGCAAGTTGCTTTGAAGAGAGACTGGGTGATAGGGAGATCGGAGTGGATTCTCCCCCTTTTGCCATGTATTCATGAATGCGTGGCCACATCCCTACAGGGGTTCCTGAAGGCACAGAGCAATTGTGACTGACCACTCGAACCGATTGTGCACTCAGACCAGGTCAGGTGCTAGCTTTGATGTACTGGCCTTACACACTATGTGGAACACCCGAAAATCAAGGATGTCTTAAGGGCAGACAAAACATTACGTAAGTTAAATCCGGATAAACGAGTACTTGGGCGGCCCAAAGAACATGAAACCATGTCAGTTTTAGTGACACTTCACGTGTTAATCTTCCCAAAGGGCATTCCAAGTACAGCTGGGTTCATAATATCCCCTATGGAAATGCTGTCCTTTAGCTTGGGAAACTGAAAAGGGGCAGTTAATAATACTTTAGCTGCTGAAACACCAGAGGCAGTGATTATGGGGATTCTACTTATCAACTATCTTAAGCGAGATTCTGTGAAACGGGTGTACTGAAGATAGCATACCCATTGGATGTTATGTACATAATCATTCATTGTGCTATAATGTAGGCACACGCTGCGAAAAGTGTGAGGAGAAACCAAGTGTAGATTAAGGCCAAATGCTGCAGATGCTGGAAATCTGAAACAAAAACTGCTGGAGAAACTCAGCAGGTCTGACAGCGTCTGTGGAGGGGAAGACAGAGTTAGCCTTTCGAGTCCAGATGACTCTTCTTCACAACAGTTGTGAAGGAGAGTCGTCTGGACGCAAACGGTTAACTCTGTCTTCCCCTCCGTGGACGCCGTCAGACCTGCCGAGTTTCTCCAGCAGTTTTTGTTTCAAATGCGATTAACCTTGCTGTCTCGAAACAAGTGCTGGAGAGAAAGGAAGCCTCTCGTTTTGAACGGGTAAACACAAGCCATCAACAATCTGATCGTTTTACAAAAAGAAATGTTTGTATAAAAACGCAGTTCGGAGGCCTAGAGGAGGGGGACGCCTAGCAATGTAAAATTTTGCACAGAATACGGAGAGTTTTTATTTAATTTGTTTTAAAACTTTAATTGCGCATATTAACTTTAATTTTAATAGCAGGGAGTCTGTAAATTATATATTAATTCTGTACGAATTGCGTGCAGGTGGTTGGGAATTAATGGGGATTCACTAGGAACAGACTGAAATGGTGGTTGGTGGGTTAGGAGGCACATGTTTGTAATGTGCATCTCTGCAAATAAATGCTTACGAAAGTGTGTAAAGATTGGCTCCAGTTCTATTCTTCACCACCTGACTTTCTGGGTTCTAACAGTTAGCAACAAACTCGATTTTTTTTTTTAAAATGTCATGTCCGGCCTGTTCAAAGTGCAGTAACACATGCCTGGGTGCGTGCTATCTTAAAGTGGACAACTGGTGAGCGGACTGTGCGTGGCCATGCACAGCTTAAGAGGGAACATTGCTGGTTGGGCCCCCGCTGCAGTAGCGTCCAGTTCCAGGCTGCACACTTTTTCGGAAGGACGTCAAGGGCCTTGGAGAGGGTGGGGAGGGAGATTTACCCAGAACGGTGCCAGTTATGAAAGACTTCAGCTCCTCTGGAGAGGCTGGGATTGTTCTCCTTGGAACGCAAAAGGTTAAGGGGGAGATTGAATTGAGGCGTTCAAAATCAGGAAGGGGGTTTGGAGAAACTGTTTCCACTGGGCAGGAGGGTCGGTAACCAGAGGGGGACACAGATTGAAGTGAAATCGGGGAAAAGAACCAGAGGGGGAGATGAGGAATAAAATGTAGCCGTTGTAAATTTGCTAAATCCTGATACCTCCGTCTGCAATTGATCTTTTGATGTAAACGTTTTGGGGTTCAGTCTACAAGTAACTGGAGAGCTGACGTGTGGGTGAGCGTAGCGCAGTTCAGGAGGAACAAGTGACCTGGGATGTATGATTCGCACCACTCTCCGCCGCTGGGGGGTGACCTCACCTCACCTCGCGGCTGGGTCTGCTATAGACGCGTTGATAAAGATGAGTCCAGAACACCAGCCTTCTGGGTTAGTGGTGAACTCAGATGGACCTTTGGTCTAGAGGATCCCAAATTCCCATTCGTAAGTTCTGACTGGGTTTGACAAGTGCACACTATTCTGGATCCTTTTACTGATGATTTTCAGGTGGGACTTAGCTCGTCTATGACGGAGGAGACAAGAGCGTTGCTGAGCGAACCCGACTGGCAACAGAGTCATAACTCCGTGCTGCCAACCGCTACCACGTAAAGTTAAGGCATGGCTCTCCCACAAGGCTGGACAACGCAGTGTCCACGAGCATTGGTGAACATGCAAAGCTGAGAACCTTTTTTTTTTAAACAGGTCGGTCCCACTGGGTGGACAGGGCAGCTACAGCAGAGTGAACCAGGGCTCCAGATCGCCAGCCGCTCTGTGCCGCTACTGCCCGGTTTGGGGTGCCCCCCACCACCCCCCCCACCCCCTCACCCCATGCCGGGCGTGTTAAATGCAGACGTTTTGCTGTTTTAACACTCAGTGCCAGCCGTTGGCCAAACCGAACCGCACATGGACGAGGGAAGCCGCGAGCGTCTCCTACACATCTGAGAGAGCGACAAAGCCTGCTGGGACCCCCTCACTTGGTGCCCAAAAAGCACTCACCTGGCTTGTCCTCTTCTGTACGGGCTCCTCATCGTCAGAGTCCGACTGAAAGAGAAAAGGGATCAAAGTCAAAGGCCTAACCCCAGGTCAGCATCAGGCTGCCTTCCACCTCAAGATATAAAACTCCACCATAACATT
>NW_027600263.1:15000-16769 GCF_964194155.1 Cetorhinus maximus | reverse complement strand
TCCAGAACATTCTGAAGAGGTCATTGCCGGGGTCACAGGAAGAGCAAAAAGCAACCGAGGCCTTTGAGAGGCTCAGTGAGGTGAGGCTATCCTGCAAATACTAGCCCATTTTCAACCAATCACCGGAGGGCAATGTGACCCCACGAGGGAGAAAGGAACCTGACCAGAGAACCATCCAGTTCCGGTCTCCGTATCCCCCTCGGTTAGACCACACTCGGAGCACCGTGCACAGTTCCGGTCTCCGTATCCCTCGGTTAGACCACACTCGGAGCACCGTGCACAGTTCCGGTCTCCGTATACCCTCGGTTAGACCACACTCGGAGCACCGTGCACAGTTCCGGTCTCCGTATCCCCCTCGGTTAGACCACACTGGGAGTACCGTGCACAGTTCCGGTCTCCGTATCCCCCTCGGTTAGACCACACTCGGAGCACCGTGCACAGTTCCGGTCTCTGTATCCCTCGGTTAGACCACACTCGGAGCACCGTGCACAGTTCCGGTCTCCGTATCCCTCGGTTAGACCACACTCGGAGCACCGTGCACAGTTCCGGTCTCCGTATACCCTCGGTTAGACCACACTCGGAGCACCGTGCACAGTTCCGGTCTCCGTATCCCCCTCCGTTAGACAACACTCGGAGCACCGTGCACAGTTCCGGTCTCCGTATCCCTCTCGGTTAGACCACACTCAGAGCACCGTGCACAGTTCCGGTCTCCGTATCCCCCTCGGTTAGACCACACTCGGAGCACCGTGCACAGTTCCGGTCTCCGTATCCCCTCGGTTAGACCACACTCGGAGCACCGTGCACAGTTCCGGTCTCCGTATCCCCCTCGGTTAGACCACACTCGGAGCACCGTGCACAGTTCCGGTCTCCGTATACCCTCGGTTAGACCACACTCGTAGCAACGTGCACAGTTCCGGTCTCCGTATCCCCCTCGGTTAGACCACACTCGGAGCACCGTGCACAGTTCCGGTCTCCGTATCCCCCTCGGTTAGACCACACTCGGAGCACCGTGCACAGTTCCGGTCTCCGTATCCCCCTCGGTTAGACCACACTGGGAGTACCGTGCACAGTTCCGGTCTCCGTATCCCCCTCGGTTAGACCACACTCGGAGCACCGTGCACAGTTCCGGTCTCTGTATCCCTCGGTTAGACCACACTCGGAGCACCGTGCACAGTTCCGGTCTCCCTATCCCCCTCGGTTAGACCACACTCGGAGCACCGTGCACAGTTCCGGTCTCCGTACACCCCTCGGTTAGACCACACTCGGAGCACCGTGCACAGTTCCGGTCTCCGTATCCCTCGGTTAGACCACACTCGGAGCAACGTACACAGTTCCGGTCTCCATGTCCCCCCTCGGTTAGACCACACTCGGAGCACCGTGCACAGTTCCGGACTCCGAATCCCCCTCCGTTAGACCACACTCGGAGCACCGCGCACAGTTCCGGTCTCCGTATCCCCCACTCGGTTAGCCCACACTCGGAGCACCGTGCACAGTTCCGGTCTCCGTATCCCCCTTGGTTAGACAACACTCGGAGCACCGTGCACAGTTCCGGTCTCCGTATCCCCCTCGGTTAGTCCACACTCGGAGCACCGTGCACAGTTCCGGTCTCCGTATCCCCCTCGGTTAGACCACACTGGGAGCACCGTGCACAGTTCCCGTCTCCGTAACCCCTCGGTTAGACCACACTCGGAGCACCGTGCACAGTTCCGGTCTCCGTATCCCCCTCGGTTAGACCACACTCGGAGCACCGTGCACAGTTCCGGTCTCCC
>NW_027600263.1:7500-10000 GCF_964194155.1 Cetorhinus maximus | reverse complement strand
CCCACCACCCTCTGGGTGTTAAAATTCGTCCTCACATCCCCTCTAAACCTTCTGCCCCCTCACCCTCAATCTACGCCCCCTGGTTATTGATCCCTCCACCGAGGGGAAAAGTTCCTTCCCCTCTACCCTATCCATGCCCCTTATAATTTTATACGCCTCAATCATATCCCCCTCTCAATCTCCTCTGCTCCCGGGAAAATAACCCCCAGTCTATCCAATCTCTCCTCATAGCTAAAACTCTCCAGCCCAGGCAACATCCCGTAAATCTTCTCTGCTCCCGGGAAAATAACCCCCAGTCTATCCAATCTCTCCTCATAGCTAAAACTCTCCAGCCCAGGCAACATCCTGGTAAATCTCCTCTGCCCTCTCTCTCGTGCAATCACATCCTTCCTATAATGCGGGTTCCAGAACTGCACGCAATACTCTAGCTGTGGCTTAACCAGTGTTTTATACACTCCCAGCATAACCTACCCCTGCTCCTATATTCTACACCTCGTCTAATAAAGGCAAATATCCCATATGCCTCCTTAACCACCTTATCTACCTGTCCCGCTACCTTAAGGGACTTGTGGACATGCACAAGGTCCCTGTGATCCTCGGTACTTCCCAGGGTCCTACCATCCATTGTGTATTCCCCTGCCTTGTTTGTCCTGCCCAAGTGCATCGCCTCACACTTATCCCGATTAAACTGCATTTGCCACTGACCAGCCCGTCCATATCCTCCTGTAATCTAAGGCTCTCCTCCTCACTGTCCACCCACCCCACCAAATTTCGTGTCATCGGCGAACTTGCTGATCAGCTCTCCTACACTCAAGTCTAAATTGTGTGTGTATACCACAAGCGGCAAGGGACCCAACACCGGTCCCTGTGCAACCCCATTGGACACAGGTATCCAGTCACAAAAACACCCATCGACCATCACCCTCTGCTCCCTGCCCACTCAGCCAATTCTGGATCCAATTTGTGAAATTGCCTTGGATCCAATGGGCTCTTAACTTTGTTATCAGTCTCCCATGCAGGACATTATCCAAAGCCTTGCTGAAGTCCAAGTAGACTACATCAAATGCATTATGAGCTGATGGTGAATCAACTTGGGTTGTTGCTCCCGATCCCTGTCCACTAACCCCTGGGTTAGGGAGGTGGGGTGTGAATCAGCCCGGGTTCCTGCCCCCGATCCCTGTCCACTCACCCCTGGGTCTAATTTGGAATGGGGAAAGGACATTGTTTTGCACCCCCAATTGAGACTGGGCGCCTGCGGGGTGTAGATATTCATAACGTGGTCAGATTGTTCCAATATCTCAGAGAGTTTATACTTTTTGTCTGTTTACAGAACAGAGAAACTTCGCTGGATTTCAGCCCTCACCCCAATAAAAGAGGAAATCAACATCGCTGAACATTATGGTACAAACGCAGTTATTCTCTCACCGTCCCTCTGTGTGTTCCAGACAGCTCCCTCTACACCGTCCCTATCAAACACTCCCAGGACAGGTGCAGCACGGGGTTAGATACAGAGTAAAGCTCCCTCTACACCGTCCCCATCAAACACTCCCAGGGCAGGTACAGCACGGGGTTAGATACAGAGTAAAGCTCCATCTACACTGTCCCCATCAAACAATCCCAGGACAGGTACAGCACGGGGTTAGACACAGATTAAAGCTCCCTCTACACCGTCCCCATCAAACACTCCCAGGACAGGTGCAGCACGGGGTTAGATACAGAGTAAAGCTCCCTCTACACCGTCCCCATCAAACACTCCCAGGACAGGTACAGCACGGGGTTAGATACAGAGTAAAGCTCCCTCTACACTGTCCCCATCAAACAATCCCAGGACAGGTACAGCACGGGGTTAGATACAGAGTAAAGCTCCCTCAAAACTGTCCCCATCAAACACTCCCAGGACAGGTATAGCACGGGGTTAGATACAGAGTAAAGCCCCCTCTACACTGTCCCCATCAAACACTCACAGGACAGGTACAGCATGGGGTTAGATACAGAGTAAAGCTCCCTCTACACCGTCCCCATCAAACACTCACAGGACAGGTACAGCACGGGGTTAGATACAGAGTAAAGCTCCCTCTACACCGTCCCCATCAAACACTCACAGGACAGGTACAGCACGGGGTTAGATACAGAGTAAAGCTCCCTCTACACCGTCCCCATCAAACACTCCCAGGACAGGTACAGCACGGGGTTAGATACAGAGTAAATCTCCCTCTACAGCGTCCCCATCAAACACTCCCAGGACAGGTACAGCACGGGGTTAGATACAGAGTAAAGCTCCCTCAAAACTGTCCCCATCAAACACTCCCAGGACAGGTACAGCACGGGGTAAGATACAGAGTAATGCTCTATCTACACTGTCCCCGTCAAACACTCCCAGGACAGGTATAGCACGGGGTTAGATACAGAGTAAATCCCCCTCTACACCGTCCCCATCAAACACTCCCAGGACAGGTACAGCACGGGGTTAGATACAGAGTAAAGCTCCCTCTACACTGTC
>NW_027600263.1:0-2500 GCF_964194155.1 Cetorhinus maximus | reverse complement strand
ACAATCGACACAGTGAAATGTCCTCAATAGGTCAAAGGACAGACACGTGGACGTCCCCTGGGTTAGGGAGGGGGTGTGAATCAGCCCGGGTTCCTGCTCCCCATCCCTGTCCACTGAACCCTGCTGGGAAATTCTGTGGGTGGTTGTAGTGACCGGGTGATGCCTCACTTAGTCGAATATATCAGTGATGGTGTCAATGGTTCAGCCCGTGTGTTAACCCTCCCGATAGCTCGATCGATGTGAACTCTCTGAACTGGGAGAGGTTTTCCAGACTATAGCATTCCCATGGATACTCTACCTGACCAAGTATTCTGGGAGAGGAAGGGAGACATGGCACAGTCCGATCCCATTCACCTCCCCTTCTGACTGCGTACCCGGACCTGCACCACCGCTGACTACCTCCACCTCCTCATCACCGCCCGGTCACTCCCATCCCGGCTCCTCAGCTCCTGACACCCTCCTCCCTACCTCCATTTCCTCTGTAACCTCCTCCAGCCCCTACACCCCTCCCTATCCCTGTAACCTCCTCCAGCCCCTACACCCCTCCCTATCTCTGTAACCTTCCTCCAGCCCCTACACCCCTCCGTATCTCTGTAACCTCCTCCAGCCCCTACACCCCTCCCTATCTCTGTAACCTCCTCCAGCCCCTACAACCCTCCCTATCTCTGTAACCTCCTCCAGCCACTACACCCCTCCCTATCTCTGTAACCTCCTCCAGACCCTACACCCCTCCCTATCTCTGTAACCTCCTCCAACCCCTACACCCCTCCCTATCTCTGTAACCTCCTCCAGCCCCTACACCCCTCCCTATCTCTGTAACCTCCTCCAGTCCCTACACCTCTCCCTATCTCTGTAACCTCCTCCAGCCCCTACAACCCCTCCCTATCTCTGTAACCTCCTCCAGTCCCTACACCCCTCCCTATCTCTGTAACCTCCTCCAGCCCCTACACCCCTCCCTATCTCTGTAACCTCCTCCAGCCCCTACACCCCTCCCTATCTCTGTAACCTCCTCCAGCCCCTACAACCCTCCCTATCTCTGCAACCTCCTCCAGCCCCTACACCCCTCCCTATCTCTGTAACCTCGTATGGGCTGGAGGAGGTTACAGAGATAGGGAGGATTGTAGGATCTGGAAGAGGTTACAGAGATAGGGTTGTAGGGATTGGAGGAGGTTACAGAGATAGGGAGGGGTGTAGGGGCTGGAGGAGGTTACAGAGATAGGGAGGGGTGTAGGGGCTGGAGGAGGTTACAGAGATAGGGAGGGGTGTAGGGGCTGGAGGAGGTTACAGAGATAGGGAGGGTTGTAGGGGCTGGAGGAGGTTACAGAGATAGGGAGGGGTGTAGGGGCTGGAGGAGGTTACAGAGATAGGGAGGGGTGTAGGGACTGGAGGAGGTTACAGAGATAGGGAGGGGTGTAGGGGCTGGAGGTGGTTACAGAGATAGGGAGGGTTGTAGGGGCTGGAGGAGGTTACAGAGATAGGGAGGATTGTAGGGGCTGGAGGAGGTTACAGAGATAGGGAGGGGTGTAGGAGCTGGAGGAGGTTACAGAGATAGGGAGGGGTGTAGGGGCTGGAGGAGGTTACAGAGATAGGGAGGGGTGTAGGGGCTGGAGGAGGTTACAGAGATAGGGAGGGGTGTAGGGGCTGGAGGAGGTTACAGAGATAGGGAGGGGTGTAGGGGCTGGATTAGGTTACAGGGATAGGGAGGGTCTGTCACCTCCTCCAGCCCCCTCCAATCCTGGCCTCTCGATTCCCATCGCTCCACCATTGGCGGCCGGGACATCAGCTTCCTTGGGGTTGTTGGGGTTCCCCTGAGCTCAGGGAAACTCCCTCTCCCCTCAACCTCTCCGTCTCCCCTCTGCTCCTTTAAGACGCTCCTTAAGGGATCCCTCAGTGTCTGGGGTATTGCCTCCTCCTCACCTCCTCCCTCCCCAGTTGCCCTGTCTCCCAGAGTGTGGAAGGAGCGAGACTGATGGTCCATCGGTGCTGGTGGAGTTGGGTCCTCAGGGTTTGGGTGTGTGTGCGTTTGCCGGACAGGGTGGGAGACTCCTGGTCTCTCCCGGGAGTCTGGTAAGGTGCTGAATCTTTGGGGATCTGGGGGCCGGGGGGAGGGTTGAGATGCTCTTACACCCTATAACCAGCTGCTCATTGACCAATTGCTGGTTAAACGAGACACAGATTGGGTTAATGAGAGAGGCTGGAGAAGGGCAGAGGGAGAGACAGAGACAGAGAGAGAGACACACGGAGCTGGGAAAATTCCTGCATCTCCCTCCGCCCATTGCCGAAATCCAGCAGGGCTTTCCGAAGAGCTTCTCCGGGACCACAGGCTGACCCGCCTGTCCAGGACAAGCCTCGCTCCGCATGGAGACCGGGAGCAGACACACTGGGAGTCCAGAGGGATCTGCAGGTATAATTGCACCCATTAAACCCCAGAGGCCTCCCCCTCCACGACCTTAATCTCTCCTAATGCCTCCCTTTTAGGCTAAGGGGCTCCCCTCCTTTA
>NW_027600262.1:0-16774 GCF_964194155.1 Cetorhinus maximus | reverse complement strand
GTGTGTATGAATGCGAGTGTGTGTGTGAGAGTGTGTATGAATGTGAGTGTGAGTGTGAGAGTGTGTATGAATGTGAGTGTGTGTGTGAGAGTGTGTATGAATGTGAGTGTGTGCGTGAGAGTGTGTATGAATGTGAGTGTGTGTGCGAGAGTGTGTATGAATGTGAGTGAGTGTGTGAGTGTGTATGAATGTGAGTGTGAGTGTGAGAGTGCGTATGAATGTGAGTGTGTCTGTGAGAGTGTGTATGAATGTGAGTGTGCGTGTGAGAGTGTGTATGAATGTGTGTGTGTGTGTGAGAGTGTGTATGAATGTGAGTGTGAGTGTGAGAGTGTGTATGAATGTGAGTGTGAGTGTGAGAGTGTGTATGAATGTGAGTGTGTGTGTGAGAGTGTGTATGAATGTGAGTGTGTGTGTGAGAGTGTGTATGAATGTGAGTGTGAGTGTGTGTGTGAGAGTGTGTATGAATGTGAGTGTGTGTGTGTGAGAGTGTGTATGAATGTGAGTGTGTGTGTGAGAGTGTGTATGAATGTGAGTGTGTGGGTGAGAGTGTGTATGAATGTGAGTGTGTGTGGTTGAGAGTGTGTATGAATGTGAGTGTGGTGTGAGAGTGTGTATGAATGTGAGTGTGTGTGTGAGAGTGTGTATGAATGTGAGTGTGTGTGTGAGAGTGTGTATGAATGTGAGTGTGTGTGTGAGAGTGTGTATGAATGTGAGTGGGTGTGTGAGAGTGTGTATGAATGTGAGTGTGTGTGTGAGAGTGTGTATGAATGTGAGTGTGTGTGTGAGAGTGTGTATGAATGTGAGTGTGTGTGTGAGAGTGTGTATGAATGTGAGTGTGTGTGTGAGAGTGTGTATGAATGTGAGTGTGTGTGTGAGAGTGTGTATGAATGTGAGTGTGTGTGTGAGAGTGTGTATGAATGTGAGTGTGAGTGTGAGAGTGTGTATGAATGTGAGTGTGTGTGTGAGAGTGTGTATGAATGTGAGTGTGAGTGTGAGAGTGTGTATGAATGTGAGTGTGTGTGTGAGAGTGTGTATGAATGTGAGTGTGAGTGTGAGAGTGTGTATGAATGTGAGTGTGTGTGTGAGAGTGTGTATGAATGTGAGTGTGTGTGTGAGAGTGTGTATGAATGTGAGCGTGTGTGTGAGAGTGTGTATGAATGTGAGTGTGTGTGTGAGAGTGTGTATGAATGTGAGTGAGTGTGTGAGAGTGTGTATGAATGTGAGTGTGTGTGTGAGAGTGTGTATGAATGTGAGTGTGTGTGTGAGAGTGTGTATGAATGTGAGTGTGTGTGTGAGAGTGTGTATGAATGTGAGTGTGTGTGTGAGAGTGTGTATGAATGTGAGTGTGTGTGTGAGAGTGTGTATGAATGTGAGTGTGTGTGTGAGAGTGTGTATGAATGTGAGTGTGTGTGTGAGAGTGTGTATGAATGTGAGTGTGTGTGTGAGAGTGTGTATGAATGTGAGTGTGTGTGTGAGAGTGTGTATGAATGTGAGTGTGTGTGTGAGAGTGTGTATGAATGTGAGTGTGTGTGTGAGAGTGTGTATGAATGTGAGTGTGTGTGTGAGAGTGTGTATGAATGTGAGTGTGTGTGTGAGAGTGTGTATGAATGTGAGTGTGTGTGTGAGAGTGTGTATGAATGTGAGTGTGTGTGTGAGAGTGTGTATGAATGTGAGTGTGTGTGTGAGAGTGTGTATGAATGTGTGTGTGTGTGTGAGAGTGTGTATGAATGTGAGTGTGTGTGTGAGAGTGTGTATGAATGTGAGTGTGTGTGTGAGAGTGTGTATGAATGTGAGTGTGTGTGTGAGAGTGTGTATGAATGTGAGTGTGTGTGTGAGAGTGTGTATGAATGTGAGTGTGTGTGTGAGAGTGTGTATGATTGTGAGTGTGACTGTGAGAGTGTGTATGAATGTGAGTGTGTGTGTGAGAGTGTGTATGAATGTGAGTGTGTGTGTGAGAGTGTGTATGAATGTGAGTGTGAGTGTGAGAGTGTGTATGACTGTGAGTGTGAGTGTGAGAGTCTATATGAATGTGAGTGTGTGTGTGAGAGTGTGTATGAATGTGAGTGTGTGTGTGAGAGTGTGTATGAATGTGAGTGTGTGTGTGAGAGTGTGTATGAATGTGAGTGTGAGTGTGAGAGTGTGTATGAATGTGAGTGTGTGTGTGAGAGTGTGTATGAATGTGAGTGTGTGTGTGAGAGTGCGTATGATTGTGAGTGTGAGTGTGAGAGTGTGTATGAATATGAGTGCGTGTGTGAGAGTGTGTATGAATATGAGTGCGTGTGTGAGAGTGTGTATGAACGTGAGTGTGTGTGTGAGAGTGTGTATGAACGTGAGTGTGAGTGTGAGAGTGTGTATGAACGTGAGTGTGTGTGTGAGAGTGTGTATGAACGTGAGTGTGAGTGTGAGAGTGTGTATGAACGTGAGTGTGTGTGTGAGAGTGTGTATGAACGTGAGTGTGTGTGTGAGAGTGTGTATGAACGTGAGTGTGTGTGAGAGAGTGTGTATGAACGTGAGTGTGAGTGTGAGAGTGTGTATGAACGTGAGTGTGTGTGTGAGAGTGTGTATGAATGTGAGTGTGTGTGTGAGAGTGTGTATGAATGTGTGTGAGTGTGAGAGTGTGTATGAATGTGAGTGTGTGTGTGAGAGTGTGTATGAATGTGAGTGTGTGTGTGAGAGTGTGTATGAATGTGAGTGTGAGTGTGAGAGTGTGTATGAATGTGAGTGTGTGTGTGAGAGTGTGTATGAATGTGAGTGTGAGTGTGAGAGTGTGTATGAATGTGAGTGTGTGTGTGAGAGTGTGTATGAATGTGAGTGTGTGTGTGAGAGTGTGTATGAATGTGAGTGTGTGTGTGAGAGTGTGTATGAATGTGAGTGTGTGTGTGAGAGTGTGAATGAATGTGAGTGTGTGTGTGAGAGTGTGTATGAATGTGAGTGTGAGTGTGAGAGTGTGTATGAATGTGAGTGTGTGTGTGAGTGTGTATGAATGTGAGTGTGTGTGTGAGAGTGTGTATGAATGTGTGTGTGTGTGAGAGTGTGTATGAATGTGAGTGTGAGTGTGAGAGTGTGTATGAATGTGAGTGTGAGTGTGAGAGTGTGTATGAATGTGAGTGAATGTGTGAGAGTGTGTATGAATGTGAGTGTGTGTGTGAGAGTGTGTATGAATGTGAGTGTGTGTGTGAGAGTGTGCATGAATGTGAGTGTGTGTGTGAGAGTGTGTATGAATGTGAGTGTGAGTGTGAGAGTGTGTATGAATGTGAGTGTGAGTGTGAGAGTGTGTATGAATGTGAGTGTGTGTGTGAGAGTGTGTATGAATGTGACTGTGTGTGTGAGAGTGTGTATGAATGTGAGTGCGAATGTGTCTGTGAGAGTGTGTATGAATGTGAGTGTGTGTGTGTGAGAGTGTGTATGAATGTGAGTGTGTGTGTGAGAGTGTGTATGAATGTGAGTGTGAGTGTGTGTGTGAGAGTGTGTATGAATGTGAGTGTGTGTGTGAGAGTGTGTATGAATGTGAGTGTGTGTGTGAGAGTGTGTATGAATGTGAATGTGTTTGTGAGAGTGTGTATGAATGTGAGTGTGTGTGTGAGAGTGTGTATGAATGTGAGTGTGTGTGTGAGAGTGTGTATGAATGTGAGTGTGTGTGTGAGTGTGTATGAATGTGAGTGTGTGTGTGAGAGTGTGTATGAATGTGAGTGTGTGTGTGAGAGTGTGTAAGAATGTGTGTGAGTGTGAGAGGGTGTATGAATGTGAGTGTGAGTGTGAGAGTGTGTATGAATGTGAGTGTGTGTGTGAGAGTGTGTATGAATGTGAGTGTGTGTGTGAGAGTGTGTATGAATGTGAGAGTGTGTGTGAGAGTGTGTATGAATGTGAGTGTGTGTGTGAGTGTGTATGAATGTGAGTGTGAGTGTGAGAGTTTGTATGAATGTGAGTGTGTGTGTGAGAGTGTGTATGAATGTGAGTGTGAGTGTGAGAGTGTGTATGAATGTGAGTGTGTGTGTGAGAGTGTGTATGAATGTGAGTGTGAGTGTGAGAGTGTGTATGAATGTGAGTGAGAGTGTGAGAGTGTGTATGAGTGTGAGTGCGTGTGTGAGAGTGTGTATGAATGTGAGTGAGTGTGTGAGAGTGTGTATGAATGTGAGTGTGTGTGTGAGAGTGTGTATGAATGTGAGTGTGTGTGTGAGAGTGTGTATGAATGTGAGTGTGTGTGTGAGAGTGTGTATGAATGTGAGTGTGTGTGTGAGAGTGTGTATGAATGTGAGAGTGTGTGTGAGAGTGTGTATGAATGTGAGTGTGTGTGTGAGAGTGTGTATGAATGTGAGTGTGTGTGTGAGAGTGTGTATGAATGTGAGTGTGTGTTTGAGAGTGTGTATGAATGTGAGTGTGTGTGTGAGAGTGTGTATGAATGTGAGTGTGTGTGTGAGAGTGTGTATGAATGTGATTGTGTGTGTGAGAGTGTGTATGAATGTGAGTGTGTGTGTGAGAGTGTGTATGAATGTGAGTGTGTGTGTGAGAGTGTGTATGAATGTGAGTGTGTGTGTGAGAGTGTGTATGAATGTGAGTGTGTGTGTGAGAGTGTGTATGAATGTGAGTGTGTGTGTGAGAGTGTGTATGAATGTGAGTGTGTGTGTGAGAGTGTGTATGAATGTGAGTGTGTGTGTGAGAGTGTGTATGAATGTGAGTGTGTGTGTGAGAGTGTGTATGAATGTGAGTGTGTGTGTGAGAGTGTGTATGAATGTGAGTGTGAGTGTGAGAGTGTGTAGAAATGTGAGTGTGTGTGTGAGAGTGTGTATGAATGTGAGTGTGTGTGTGAGAGTGTGTATGAATGTGAGTGTGAGTGTGAGAGTGTGTATGAATGTGAGTGTGTGTGTGAGAGTGTGTATGAATGTGAGTGTGTGTGTGAGAGTGTGTATGAATGTGAGTGTGTGTGTGAGAGTGTGTATGAATGTGAGTGTGAGTGTGAGAGTGTGTATGAATGTGAGTGTGTGTGTCAGAGTGTGTATGAATGTGAGTGTGTGTGTGAGAGTGTGTATGAATGTGAGTGTGTGTGTGAGAGTGTGTATGAATGTGAGTGTGTGTGTGAGAGTGTGTATGAATGTGAGTGTGTGTGTGAGAGTGTGTATGAATGTGAGTGTGTGTGTGAGAATGTGTATGAATGTGAGTGTGTGTGTGAGAGTGTGTATGAATGTGAGTGTGTGTGTGAGAATGTTTATGAATGTGAGTGTGTGTGTGAGAGTGTGTATGAATGTGAGTGTGTGTGTGAGAGTGTGTATGAATGTGAGTGTGTGTGTGAGAGTGTGTATGAATGTGAGTGTGAGTGTGAGAGTGTGTATGAATGTGTGTGTGTGTGAGAGTGTGTATGAATGTGAGTGTGTGTGTGAGTGTGTATGAATGTGAGTGTGAGTGTGAGAGTGTGTATGAATGTGAGTGTGTGTGTGAGAGTGTGTATGAATGTGAGTGTGAGTGTGAGAGTGTGTATGAATGTGAGTGTGTGTGTGAGAGTGTGTATGAATGTGAGTGTGTGTGTGAGAGTGTGTATGAATGTGAGTGTGTGTGTGAGAGTGTTTATGAATGTGAGTGTGTGTGTGAGAGTGTGTATGAATGTGTGTGTGTGTGTGAGAGTGTGTATGAATGTGTGTGTGTGTGTGAGAGTGTGTATGAATGAGTGTGTGTGTGAGAGTGTGTATGAATGTGAGTGTGTGTGTGAGAGTGTGCATGAATGTGAGTGTGTGTGTGAGAGTGTGCATGAATGTGAGTGTGTGTGTGAGAGTGTGCATGAATGTGAGTGTGTGTGTGAGAGTGTGCATGAATGTGAGTGTGTGTGTGAGAGTGTGCATGAATGTGAGTGTGTGTGTGATAGTGTGCATGAATGTGAGTGCGTGTGTGAGAGTGTGTATGAATGTGAGTGTCTGTGTGAGTGTGTATGAATGTGTGTGTGTGTGAGAGTGTGTATGAATGTGAGTGTGTTTGTGAGAGTGTGTATGAATGTGAGTGTGTGTGTGAGAGTGTGTATGAATGTGAGTGTGAGTGTGAGAGTGTGTATGAATGTGAGTGTGAGTGTGAGAGTGTGTATGAATGTGAGTGTGAGTGTGAGAGTGTGTATGAATGTGAGTGTGTGTGTGAGAGTGTGTATGAATGTGAGTGTGTGTGTGAGAGTGTGTATGAATGTGAGCGTGTGTGTGAGAGTGTGTATGAATGTGAGTGTGTGTGTGAGAGTGTGTATGAATGTGAGTGTGTGTGTGAGACTGTGTATGAATGTGAGTGTGTGTGTGAGAGTGTGTATGAATGTGAGTGTGTGTGTGAGAGTGTGTATGAATGTGAGTGTGTGTGTGAGAGCGTGTATTAATGTGAGTGTGTGTGTGAGAGTGTGTATGAATGTGAGTGCGTGTGTGTGTGAGTATGCAGGCTAGGATGAGACACATTGTAGGGGGCATCCAATTCCTACCCAAATACTCGGGTGTCCCACAGGGTTCTGAAATCGGACCCGCCTCGATGCGTGACAGATGGAAGTCCCCGATCACTACCTTCGATGGATTCTGATGCCTGTAGTATATCAGATTCTCCAGCTGAAACAGAAAAAAAGAGTGTGGAACCAGTCAGTGTGCAGATATCTCCCTGAGAGAGAGGGACTGAGAGACACCAGTCACTGTCCAGATATCTCCCTGAGAGAGAGGGACTGAGAGACACCATTCACTGTCCAGATATCTCCCTGAGAGAGAGGGACTGAGAGACACCAGTCAGTGTACAGATATCCCTCTGAGAGAGAGAGAGAGAGGGGACTGAGAGACACCAGTCAGTGTACAGATATCTCCCTGAGAGAGAGGGGACTGAGAGACACCAGTCAGTGTACAGCTATCTCCCTGAGAGAGAGGGGACTGAGAGACACCAGTCAGTGTACAGATATCTCCCTGAGAGAGAGAGAGAGAGGGGACTGAGATACACCAGCCAGTGTACAGATACCTCCCTGAGAGAGAGGGACTGAGAGACACCAGTCAGTGTACAGATAGCTCCCTGAGAGAGAGAGAGAGAGGGGACTGAGATACACCAGTCAGTGTACAGATATCTCCCTGAGAGAGAGAGGGGACTGAGAGACACCAGTCAGTGTACAGATATCTCCCTGAGAGAGAGGGGACTGAGAGACACCAGTCAGTGTACAGATATCTCCCTGAGAGAGAGGGGACTGAGAGACACCAGTCAGTGTACAGATATCTCCCTGAGAGAGAGGGGACTGAGAGACACCAATCAGTGTACAGATATCTCCCTGAGAGAGAGAGGGGACTGAGAGACACCAGTCAGTGTACAGATATCTCCCTGAGAGAGAGGGGACTGAGAGACACCAGTCAGAGTACAGATATCTCCCTGAGAGAGAGAGGGACTGAGAGACACCAGTCAGTGTACAGATATCTCCCTGAGAGAGAGGGACTGAGAGACACCAGTCAGTGTAAATATATCTCCCTGAGAGAGAGAGAGAGAGGGGACTGAGATACACCAGTCAGTGTACAGATATCTCCCTGAAAGAGAGAGAGGGACTGAAAGACACCAGTCAGTGTACAGATATCTCCCTGAGAGATAGAGAGAGAGGGGACTGAGATACACCAGTCAGTGTACAGATATCTCCCTGAGAGAGAGAGAGGGACTGAGAGACACCAGTCAGTGTACAGATATCTCCCTGAGAGAGAGAGAGGGACTGAGAGACACCAGTCAGTGTACAGATATCTCCCTGAGAGAGAGAGAGGGACTGAGAGACACCAGTCAGTGTACAGATATCTCCCTGAGAGAGAGAGGGGACTGAGAGACACCAGTCAGTGTACAGATATCTCCCTGAGAGAGAGAGGGGGACTGAGAGACCCCTGCCAGTGTAAAGATATCTCCCTGAGAGAGAGAGAGGGGACTGAGATACACCAGTCAGTGTACAGATATCTCCCTGAGAGAGAGGGGATTGAGAGACACCAGTCAGTGTACAGATATCTCCCTGAGAGAGAGGGGACTGAGAGACATCAGTCAGTGTACAGGTATCTCCCTGAGAGAGAGAGAGGGACTGAGAGACACCAGTCAGTGTACAGATATCTCCCTGAGAGAGAGAGAGGGACTGAGAGACACCAGTCAGTGTACATATATCTCCCTGAGAGAGAGAGAGGGACTGAGAGACACCAGTCAGTGTACAGATATCTCCCTGAGAGAGAGAGGGACTGAGAGACACCAGTCAGTGTACAGATATCTCCCTGAGAGAGAGGGGACTGAGAGACACCAGTCAGTGTACAGATATTTCCCTGAGAGAGAGGGGACTGAGAGACACCAGTCAGTGTACAGATATCTCCCTGAGAGAGAGAGGGGCTGAGAGACACCAGTCAGTGTCCAGATATCTCCCTGAGAGAGAGAGGGACTGAGAGACACCAGTCAGTGTACAGATATCTCCCTGAGAGAGAGAGAGGGACTGAGAGACACCAGTCAGTGTACAGATATCTCCCTGAGAGAGAGAGAGGGACTGAGAGACACCAGTCAGTGTACAGATATCTCCCTGAGAGAGAGGGGACTGAGATACACCAGTCAGTGTGCAGATATCTCCCTGAGAGAGAGGGGACTGAGAGACACCAGTCAGTGTACAGATATCTCCCTGAGAGAGAGGGGACTGAGAGACACCAGTCAGTGTACAGATATCTCCCTGAGAGAAAGGGGACTGAGAGGCACCAGTCAGCGTACAGATATCTCCCTGAGAGAGAGAGAGGGACTGAGAGGCACCAGTCAGTGTACAGATATCTCCCTGAGAGAGAGAGAGGGACTGAGAGACACCAGTCCGTGTACAGATATCTCCCTGAGAGAGAGAGAGGGGACTGAGAGACACCAGTCAGTGTACAGATATCTCCCTGAGAGAGAGAGGGGGACTGAGAGACCCCAGTCAGTGTACAGATATCTCCCTGAGAGAGAGAGGGACTGAGAGACACCAGTCAGTGTACAGATATTTCCCTGAGAGAGAGGGGACTGAGAGACACCAGTCAGTGTACAGATATCTCCCTGAGAGAGAGAGAGGGGACTGAGAGACACCAGTCAGTGTACAGATATCTCCCTGAGAGAGAGAGGGGCTGAGAGACACCAGTCAGTGTACAGATATCTCCCTGAGAGAGAGAGGGACTGAGAGACACCAGTCAGTGTACAGATATCTCCCTGAGAGAGAGAGAGAGAGGGGACTGAGATACACCAGTCAGTGTACAGATATCTCCCTGAGAGAGAGAGGGGACTGAGAGACACCAGTCAGTGTACAGATATCTCCCTGAGAGAGAGGGGACTGAGAGACACCAGTCAGTGTACAGATATCCCTCTGAGAGAGAGAGAGAGAGGGGACTGAGATACACCAGTCAGTGTACAGATATCTCCCTGAGAGAGAGAGGGACTGAGAGACACCAGTCAGTGTACAGATATCTCCCTGAGAGAGAGGGACTGAGAGACACCTGTCAGTGTACAGATATCTCCCTGAGAGAGAGTGAGAGAGGGGACTGAGATACACCAGTCAGTGTACAGATATCTCCCTGAGAGAGAGAGAGGGACTGAGAGACACCTGTCAGTGTACAGATATCTCCCTGAGAGAGAGTGAGAGAGGGGACTGAGATACACCAGTCAGTGTACAGATATCTCCCTGAGAGAGAGAGAGGGACTGAGAGACACCTGTCAGTGTACAGATATCTCCCTGAGAGAGAGAGAGAGAGAGAGGGGACTGAGATACACCAGTCAGTGTACAGATATCTCCCTGAGAGAGAGAGAGGGACTGAGAGACACCAGTCAGTGTACAGATATCTCCCTGAGAGAGAGAGAGGGACTGAGAGACACCAGTCAGTGTACAGATATCTCCCTGAGAGAGAGAGAGGGACTGAGAGACACCAGTCAGTGTACAGATATCTCCCTAAGAGAGAGAGAGGGACTGAGAGACACCAGTCAGTGTACAGATATCTCCCTGAGAGAGAGAGAGGGACTGAGAGACACCAGTCAGTGTACAGATATCTCCCTGAGAGAGAGAGAGGGACTGAGAGACAGCAGTCAGTGTACAGATATCTCCCTGAGAGAGAGAGAGGGACTGAGAGACACCAGTCAGTGTACAGATATCTCCCTGAGAGAGAGAGAGGGACTGAGAGACACCAGTCAGTGTACAGATATCTCCCTGAGAGAGAGACAGGGGACTGAGAGACACCAGTCAGTGTACAGATATCTCCCTGAGAGAGAGAGGGGGACTGAGAGACCCCAGCCAGTGTAAAGATATCTCCCTGAGAGAGAGAGAGAGAGAGGGGACTGAGATACACCAGTCAGTGTACAGATATCTCCCTGAGAGAGAGGGGATTGAGAGACACCAGTCAGTGTACAGATATCTCCCTGAGAGAGAGAGAGGGACTGAGAGACACCAGTCAGTGTACAGATATCTCCCTGAGAGAGAGAGAGAGGGGACTGAGATACACCAGTCAGTGTACAGATATCTCCCTGAGAGAGAGAGAGGGACTGAGAGACACCAGTCAGTGTACAGATATCTCCCTGAGAGAGAGAGAGTGACTGAGAGACATCAGTCAGTGTACAGATATCTCCCTGAGAGAGAGAGAGGGACTGAGAGACACCAGTCAGTGTACAGATATCTCCCTGAGAGAGAGAGAGGGGACTGAGAGACACCAGTCAGTGTACAGATATCTCCCTGAGAGAGAGAGGGGGACTGAGAGACCCCAGCCAGTGTAAAGATATCTCCCTGAGAGAGAGAGGGGACTGAGATACACCAGTCAGTGTACAGATATCTCCCTGAGAGAGAGGGGATTGAGAGACACCAGTCAGTGTACAGATATCTCCCTGAGAGAGAGAGAGGGACTGAGAGACACCAGTCAGTGTACAGATATCTCCCTGAGAGAGAGAGAGGGACTGAGAGACACCAGTCAGTGTACATATATCTCCCTGAGAGAGAGAGAGGGACTGAGAGACGCCAGTCAGTGTACAGATATCTCCCTGAGAGAGAGAGAGGGGACTGAGAGACACCAGTCAGTGTACAGATATCTCCCTGAAAGAGAGAGGGGGACTGAGAGACCCCAGTCAGTGTACAGATATCTCCCTGAGAGAGAGAGGGACTGAGAGACACCAGTCAGTGTACAGATATCTCCCTGAGAGAGAGGGGACTGAGAGACACCAGTCAGTGTACAGATATCTCCCTGAGAGAGAGAGGGGCTGAGAGACACCAGTCAGTGTCCAGATATCTCCCTGAGAGAGAGAGGGACTGAGAGACACCAGTCAGTGTACAGATATCTCCCTGAGAGAGAGAGAGGGGACTGAGAGACACCAGTCAGTGTACAGATATCTCCCTGAGAGAGAGGGGACTGAGAGACACCAGTCAGTGTGCAGATATCTCCCTGAGAGAGAGGGGACTGAGAGACACCAGTCAGTGTACAGATATCTCCCTGAGAGAGAGGGGACTGAGAGACACCAGTCAGTGTACAGATATGTCCCTGAGAGAAAGGGGACTGAGATACACCAGTCAGTGTACAGATATCTCCCTGAGAGAGAGAGAGGGACTGAGAGGCACCAGTCAGTGTACAGATATCTCCCTGAGAGAGAGAGAGGGACTGAGAGACACCAGTCCGTGTACAGATATCTCCCTGAGAGAGAGAGAGGGGACTGAGAGACACCAGTCAGTGTACAGATATCTCCCTGAGAGAGAGAGGGGGACTGAGAGACCCCAGTCAGTGTACAGATATCTCCCTGAGAGAGAGAGGGACTGAGAGACACCAGTCAGTGTACAGATATTTCCCTGAGAGAGAGGGGACTGAGAGACACCAGTCAGTGTACAGATATCTCCCTGAGAGAGAGAGAGGGGACTGAGAGACACCAGTCAGTGTACAGATATCTCCCTGAGAGAGAGAGGAGCTGAGAGACACCAGTCAGTGTACAGATATCTCCCTGAGAGAGAGAGGGACTGAGAGACACCAGTCAGTGTACAGATATCTCCCTGAGAGAGAGAGAGGGGACTGAGAGACACCAGTCAGTGTACAGATATCTCCCTAAGAGAGAGAGAGAGAGGGGACTGAGATACACCAGCCAGTGTACAGATACCTGCCTGAGAGAGAGGGACTGAGAGACACCAGTCAGTGTACAGATATCTCCCTGAGAGAGAGAGAGAGGGGGGACTGAGATACACCAGTCAGTGTACAGATATCTCCCTGAGAGAGAGAGGGGACTGAGAGACACCAGTCAGTGTACAGATATCTCCCTGAGAGAGAGGGGACTGAGAGACACCAGTCAGTGTACAGATATCCCTCTGAGAGAGAGAGAGAGAGGGGACTGAGATACACCAGTCAGTGTACAGATATCTCCCTGAGAGAGAGAGGGACTGAGAGACACCAGTCAGTGTACAGATATCTCCCTGAGAGAGAGGGACTGAGAGACACCTGTCAGTGTACAGATATCTCCCTGAGAGAGAGGGGACTGAGAGACACCAGTCAGTGTACAGATATCTCCCTGAGAGAGAGAGAGAGAGGGGACTGAGATACACCAGTCAGTGTACAGATATCTACCTGAGAGAGAGAGAGGGACTGAGAGACACCAGTCAGTGTACAGATATCTCCCTGAGAGAGAGAGAGAGAGGGGACTGAGATACACCAGTCAGTGTACAGATATCTCCCTGAGAGAGAGAGAGGGACTGAGAGACACCAGTCAGTGTACAGATATCTCCCTGAGAGAGAGAGAGGGACTGAGAGACACCAGTCAGTGTACAGATATCTCCCTGAGAGAGGGACAGGGGACTGAGAGACACCAGTCAGTGTACAGATATCTCCCTGAGAGAGAGAGGGGGACTGAGAGACCCCAGCCAGTGTAAAGATATCTCCCTGAGAGAGAGAGAGAGAGAGAGAGGGGACTGAGATACACCAGTCAGTGTACAGATATCTCCCTGAGAGAGAGGGGATTGAGAGACACCAGTCAGTGTACAGATATCTCCCTGAGAGAGAGAGAGGGACTGAGAGACACAAGTCAGTGTACAGATATCTCCCTGAGAGAGAGAGAGGGACTGAGAGACACCAGTCAGTGTACAGATATCTCCCTGAGAGAGAGAGAGGGACTGAGAGACACCAGTCAGTGTACAGATATCTCCCTGAGAGAGAGAGAGAGGGGACTGAGATACACCAGCCAGTGTACAGATACCTCCCTGAGAGAGAGGGACTGAGAGACACCAGTCAGTGTACAGATATCTCCCTGAGAGAGAGAGGGGACTGAGAGACACCAGTTAGTGTACAGATATCTCCCTGAGAGAGAGGGGACTGAGAGACACCAGTCAGTGTACAGATATCCCTCTGAGAGAGAGAGAGAGAGGGGACTGAGATACACCAGTCAGTGTACAGATATCTCCCTGAGAGAGAGAGGGACTGAGAGACACCAGTCAGTGTACAGATATCTCCCTGAGAGAGAGGGACTGAGAGACACCTGTCAGTGTACAGATATCTCCCTGAGAGAGAGGGGACTGAGAGACACCAGTCAGTGTACAGATATCTCCCTGATAGAGAGAGAGAGAGGGGACTGAGTTACTCCAGTCAGTGTGCAGATATCTCCCTGAGAGAGAGAGAGGGACTGAGAGACACCAGTCAGTGTACAGATATCTCCCTGAGAGAGAGAGAGAGAGGGGACTGAGATACACCAGTCAGTGTACA
Source organism: Cetorhinus maximus (assembly GCF_964194155.1). Taxonomy (NCBI): domain Eukaryota; kingdom Metazoa; phylum Chordata; class Chondrichthyes; order Lamniformes; family Cetorhinidae; genus Cetorhinus; species Cetorhinus maximus. Next base: position 3,122 of record NW_027600262.1, on the reverse strand, counting down.
GATATCTCCCTGAGAGAGAGAGGGACTGAGAGACACCAGTCAGTGTACAGATATCTCCCTGAGAGAGAGAGAGGGACTGAGAGACACCAGTCAGTGTACAGATATCTCCCTGAGAGAGAGAGAAAGAGGGGACTGAGATACACCAGTCAGTGTACAGATATCTCCCTGAGAGAGAGAGAGGGACTGAGAGACACCAGTCAGTGTACAGATATCTCCCTGAGAGAGAGAGAGGGACTGAGAGACACCAGTCAGTGTACAGATATCTCCCTGAGAGAGAGAGGGGACTGAGAGACACCAGTCAGTTGACAGATATCTCACTGCCAGTTACAGAGAATCTTACCTTAATGTTTCGATGCACGATGTGGAGTGAGTGCAGGTAAGAAACTGTGTCCAGCACCTGTCGAATCACATTACTGGCATCTCTCTCCGTGTATGAGCCCTGGTGAAGAATCCAGTCAAAGAGGTCACTCCCTGTCGCCCTAGAATATGACAGAGAGCTGGGTGAAGCTGGAGATTTCTAGCTGGCTTATTTGTCAGGGTGGGGGCGGGCGTGGGGGCTGGGGTGGGTTTACCCGAACGCTGGCAGTGAGATGGAGGGTCTGCCTCGGTGGCGGGCAATAGGGTAAGGGGGGTGCCACACAGTTCTGGAGGTGCCTGCCGCCAGGAGCAGATCCGACCTGGGAGTCCAGCCGCCGGCAGCGCCACATTCCAGCGCCGGCTATTCGACTGGGTGGGGAATCGCGGATGCGCTCAATCCCGATTTCAGAGATGGGCTCAGTTCTCGGTTTTCTCTCCGGCGCTCCCGTCAAACTCCCAAACAGCCCGGGATCGCAAACGAAAAGCCTCCATCGGCCCACCCCAGCAGAGAAACTCACATTTCCTGAAAAATAAAGTATTCCTCCCTTGTCTCAAATGTGTCAATCAGCTGTAGGATGTTGGGATGATTTACCCTGCAGTGAATAGACAGAAATTATTAAACATCTCCCCTTCGTCCGATTTCCTCTCCTCCCCACCCACCCAGCTCCTCTCCCCTCCCCACCTGCCCATTGGCCAGTGTGCGTCAATGGAGCTCTTCAACTCGGGCAGGAGTCGCAACAGAGGATCAACTGACAGGCATTATACATACAGAGTAAAGCCCCCTCTACACCGTCCCCATCAAACACTCCCAGGACAGGTACAGCACGGGGATAGATACAGAGTAAAGCCTCCCTCTACACCGTCCCCATCAAACACTCCCAGGACAGGTACAGCACGGGGATAGATACAGAGTAAAGCTCCCTCTACACCGGTCCCCATCAAACACTCCCAGGACAGGTACAGCACGGGGTTAGATACAGAGTAAAGCTCCCTCTACACCGTCCCCATCAAACACTCCCAGGACAGGTACAGCACGGGGTTAGATACAGAGTAAAGCTCCCTCTACACTGTCCCCATCAAACACTCCCAGGACAGGTACAGCACGGGGTTAGATACAGAGTAAAGCTCCCTCTATACCGTCCCCATCAAACACTCCCAGGACAGGTACAGCACGGGGTTAGATACAGTGTAAAGCTCCCTCTACACCGTCCCCATCAAACACTCCAGGACAGGTACAGCACGGGGTTAGATACAGAGTAAAGCTCCCTCTACACCGTCCCCATCAAACACTCCCAGGACAGGTACAGCACGGGGTTAGATACAGTGTAAAGCTCCTCTACACCGTCCCCATCAAACACTCCCAGGACAGGTACAGCACGGGGTTAGATACAGAGTAAAGCTCCCTCTACACCGTCCCCATCAAACACTCCCAGGACAGGTACAGCCCGGGGTTAGATACAGAGTAAAGCTCCATCTTTACTCACATCTTCAGGATGAGAATCTCGTTCTTTGCTGCTCTCCGGACACTCCTGCCGTCTTTCTTTGAGAATTTCTTGCAGGAGTAAATCTTGTCTGACAGCTTCTCCCTGGCGATGCAGATCTCACAGAACTCCTTCCTGTAGTGGGGGGAGGGGAGAGGGACAGGGTGTGAGACTGGGATCGGACTGTGCCGGCCGCAGCGATCGGCGCTGCGTGATGCGACGCCCCTTGAGGTCGACCAGCGCGCACGTGGGGCTGGGGGGAGCGGAAGGGTCCCTCCTGCCAATGCTGACTCCAGCTGCCGCGTGTTTGGGGGCCGCTGCGCCGCCCGCCATGGTCGAGCAGCCTGCTGACTGGGCTGAGGCGGGATGGGGGTGACGCCCCATCGGGGCCCAGCAGTGCCCTGCGTCACTGGACACGGCAGTGACCTCTCCCCTGTCCTGAACTGGACTCTACCCATCCCCCAGAGCAGGGCTGACCTGGGTGGGGGTGGGGTGGGGGGGAGGGGAACTCGCTGTGGGGGGGGCGGGGGTTGGAGGACGGAGCTCATTTTCCGGGTGGGTGTTTCGGGAGGAGGGGAGGGAGGGAGGGTCTTAGCGTGGCCTGACGGGGTGGGGGGGTCTCTGTGTTGGGGGGTCTCGGGGTCTTGGGGGTCTCCGGCTTAGGATCTCAGAGTTGGGACGTTCGGGGTTGGGGGTCTCAGGATCGGGGGTCTCGGGGTCAGGGCTTTCGGTGTCGGGGGTCTCGGGGTCGGGGGTCTCGGGGTCGGGGGTCTCGGGGTCAGGGCTTTCGGGGTCAGGGGTCTCGGGGTCGGGGGTCTCGGGATTGGGGGTCTCGGGGTCGGGGGGTCTTGGGGTCAGGGGTCTCGGGGTCGGGGGTCTCGGGGTCGGGGGTCTCAGGGTCGGGGGTTTTGGGCTGGGGGTCTCAGGGTCGGGGGTCTCGGGGTCGGGGGTCTTGGGCTCGGGGTCTCAGAGTTGAGTGTCTCGGGCTTGGGGTCGAGGGTCTTGGGCTGGGGGTCTCAGGGTTGAGTGTCTCGGGCTTGGGGTCGGGGGTCTCGGGGTCGGGGGTCTCAGGGTCGGGGGGTCTCCGGGTCAGGGCATTTGGAGTTGGTGGTCTCGGGGTCGGGTTCTCTGGGTCAGGGGTCTCGGGTCGGGGGTCACGGGATTGGGGGTCTCGGGGTCGGGGGTCTCGGGGTCGGGGCGTTTGAGGTCGGGGCATTTGGGGTCGGAGCATTTGGGGTCGGGGGTCCTCGGGGTTGGGGGTCTCGGGGTCGGGGGTCTCGGGGT
>NW_027600261.1:0-16781 GCF_964194155.1 Cetorhinus maximus | reverse complement strand
AACAGAAAAGATACATTGCATTTGATGATGAGGTTTTGTGCTTTGATCACTGCACACTTGGATTTCAATGGGCTGTGCCAAACTGACAGGCGATGGATTTGGAAAGCTGTTTGTACAGGTGATCATGGCACATGCTTGAGCCTACGAATTGGAGTGGGACCTTAAAGCAGCGTCGTGACCAGGCACCTGAACACTCAGCTGGATGGGAAGGGATATTCTGGAGAGTCCTGGCCAATCAACATCAGAGAAAGAGAGAGAGAGAGAGAAAGAAAAAAACACATTATCTGGGTCATGATCACATTGCTGTTTGTGGGAGCTTGCTGTGCACAAATTGGCTACATCACAACAGGGACTACACTTTGAAAAGTGCTCCATTGGCTGTAAAGTGCATTCTTCTGTGTGAATAACTAGAAGCATCCCAGAATGTTTGCTATCTCCTGATCCTATAAACCCTGAGAAGTTGATTCTGTGCTCTCCCCTCTGGTTCAAAACCCCGATGGTGGTACCATTCCCAACCGGTTAACGGGGACCAGCTCCCCGAAGCAGTATCTCCAAGCTGTGTACATGGCGCTACCTTGTCATGCAGTTTCAGGAAATAAAAGAGCGGTGGACCTGTGTGCCCGTAACCTCCAGGCACCAAGCCAGCCAATCCAGTTTCTATACTGGGCATTGAGAAGGGGAGAAATGAATGGTTCCGCCCACAGAAACGTCTGCAGTGAACTCAAACCAAGTGGATGTTCATCCTTCATGATCCATCCGCTGCCAGTTTAATCAGGGAACCTTACAGCTAATCGTAGCCAGTTCAGGCAGCTGCTTCGAGCTCCCCAAGGCACTTTAGGGAAGGAAATCTGCTCTCCTCCCCTGGTCTGGCCAGACCCACAGCAATGTGGTTAACTCTTAAAATAGCCCCCCTGGACAAGGGCAATTAGGGATGGGCAATAAATGCTGGCCGAGCCAACGATGCCCACATCCTGTGAATGAACATTTAAAAAAAGGTTGCCTTTTGCAAAGACGCATTGGCTGGATTAAGTGACTGGGCCAAACTGTGGCAGATGAAGTTCAGTGTGGGGCAAGTGTGAGGTGACCCACTTTGGATTTAAGTTGTGGGGTGTTGAAGTGGGGGGAGGGGTCAGGGCATTTTCTAAGTGGGGGGAAGTGAGGAACTGTGGAGGGTTAGGAAGCTCAAGGGCCTGAGGAACTAAAGAAAAATTCAAAAGATGCAAAAAAGAATCAGAAAGATGAACCGATTGTTAGCCCTTACATGGTGGAAGCCCTGGTTACATAATGCTCCAGTTAGGCTGCATCTGGAGTTCTGCATTCACGCTGGGCTCTGCCCCTCAGTATATCAGGATATACTCACCAAGGCTCCTTAGACAGCACCTTCCAAATCCATGACCACTACCACCTAGAAGGACAAGGGCAGCAGATAGATGGGAACACCACCACCTGGAAGTTCCCCTCCAAGTCACCCATCATCCTGACTTGGAAATATATCGCCGTTCCTTCACTGTCGCTGGGTCAAAATCCTGGAACTCCTCCCTAACAGCACTGTGGGTGTACCTACACCACATGGACTGCTATATACTGTACCGTGAAGATTCATCAGAATTATACAGGCTATACCTTACAGGAATTAGACAGAATTATAATGGGGCCAATATAAAGGACAGGTTGCATGGCCTAGGATTGCATCCCTTGAGTATCGCAGATTATGCAGTGAGCTCATTGAAGTGTTTTTGATTATTAAATGAATTAAAGGGGGTCGGTAGAGAGCAACTATTTCCTCTGGTGGGGGGAGCCCAGAACAAGGGGGCGGAACATTAAAATTTGAGCCCGGCTGTTCAGGGGGTGATGTCAGAAAGCACTTCTTCACACAGAGGGGAGAGGGAATCTGGAACTCTCTCCCCTTAAAAAGCTGTTGAGGCTGTGGGGTCAATTGAAAATTTCAAAACTGAGATTAATGGATTTTTGTTTGATAAGTGTAATCTTGTGGCGCAGTGGGTAGTGTCCCTGCTTCAGAGACTAGCAGCTCCAGGTTCAAGTCCTACCCCAGGCCCTTATGGCCAAGGGAGGTGCATTCATAACATGACCAAGCAGGTTGATTATCAACCTGTAAATCTTACCAACATAAACTGCAGGCAGTAAGAGCAGGAGAGATTCCTGGTCAGTCAAGGACTTTGGAGCCTCACCCATCACGATCCACAGCTCCAGACTATGACATGCATGGAAAAGTGCATGTTACCACAGTAACCTGGACTCCCTGAGTGATCTGCAACACACCAGTGTTAAGGGTTATGGAACCACGGTGGACACACAAGATGGAATTGAATAGCCCCCTCTCATCCCTGTGTAAATGCATTTTTATTGGGAATGTTGTGTTTAAAGGGAAGTAACATTTTTTTATTCATTCACGGGATGAGGGTGTCGCTGGCTGGGCCAGCATTTATTGCCCATCCCTAATTGCCCCTTGAGAAGGTGGTGGTGAGCTGCCTTCTTGAGCCACTGCCGAGGTGTCAGCTGTGGCTCAGTTCATAGCACCCTTGCCTTTGAATCAGAGGGTTGTGGGTTCATGTCCCACTCCCGGAAACCAAGAACTGTGATTGTACTCGAAAGAGTTGCAATCTATGACTGTTGATAATTCAAAAGAATTTTTGAACCGCTGCAGTCCATGTGGTGTAGGTACACCCACAGTGCTGTTAGGGAGGGAGTTCCAGGATTTTGGCCCAGCGACAGTGAAGGAACGGCCGATATATTTCCAAGTCAGGATGGTGAGTCGCTTGGAGGTGGTGGTGTTCCCATGTGTCTGCTGCCCTTGACTAGGTGGTAGTGGTCGTGGGTTTGGAAGGTGCTGTCTAAGGAGCCTTGGTGAGTTTCAGAACAGGCGTCTGAGTAAATATTCTGGATGAATGATGGGATGTCTGTGTTCTTAACCCTTTTTAAGGTACGGTAATAAACTCACACGCACATAACCTCCCGCATTTAGCAATTTTGGAACCGTGTTAAAAGCAGGCTGCTAATAGTCTGATGTCCCAGATCTGCACTTCTCCTTCTGCCAGGAGCTGTTCTGCAGTTTGGACTGTTCTCTTTTAACTCTGTGAGCCTGAATTGGCAGCTCGGTAACCCACATCTTCTTGTGCCCCGCCCAGGATTCCGGGAAAGCGCGTTTATGTTCTCGCTGCTGGCTGCAGGGGTCACCCACTCGGTGGCTACCGCCTGCAGCCTGGGAAAGCTCAAGGGCTGCGGCTGCGACCAGAAGCGGAGAGAAGACGACCAGAACCTGCGCTTCAAGCTTCACCAGCTCCGGGTGGAGGCCCTGACCCAGGGTCTCCCTGTCTCCATCCCTGAGCCCGAGGAGCGTTTCCCTGGCATCCAGGACTCCTGGGAGCGGGGTGACTGCAACCACGACATCGAATTCGGGGAGAAGTTTTCCAGGGACTTCCTGGACTCCAGGGAGACGTCCCGAGACATCCACGGGAGAATGAGACTCCACAACAACAAGCTGGGAAGGCAGGTAAGCAGTCATTGTGAATGTGTGTGCGTTGGCCTGTCAACGTAAGTTTGGTGCTCAACATTTTGACCAGGACACAAGCACATGTCTATGAAACGGAGCTTCAGTACTCGTTGTGAATTCCCCTCTGGGAGAGGAAGGTCGGTGTAAAAGGTTCTTCTCTTTGGCCGAAAGGCCTGAGAATTTTGGGAGTATCTCAGTTCTACAGGAACCAAGATCCCACTCATCCCCAATAGAGTAACGGACCTGTTTACCCCCACCTCCTGCCTGAGGGAGTGGTCAAGGCAGGAAACTCTTTCGAGTTATCAACAGTCACGGATTGCAACTCTTTCGAGTACAATCACAGTTCTTGATTTTCCAGGAGTGGGACATGAACCCACAACCCTCTGATTCAAAGGCGAGGGTGCTATGGACTGAGCCACAGCTGACACCTCTAAGGCAGGAACCCTCACAACAATTAAGAAGTATTTAGATGAGCACTCGAAATGCCTTAGAATACAGGGCTACAAGCCAAGTGCTGGAAAATGGGATTAGAATAGATAGGTGTTTGATGGCCAGCATGGACACGATGGGCCAAAGGGCCTGTTTCTGTGCTGTATAACTCTATGACTCTTTAATACTGTGCACTTTGCGCTAACCAAGTGGCTTAACGGCGCTAAGTTGTATGTTGACGGCGCTAAAGTGTGTGTTAGCGGCGCTAAAGTGCCTATCGATTGGGAGACGATTCTTTTCCTTGCTGTTGGAGCTTTTTATTAAAATCAGAAACAAAGATCTGAGGAAATTGTAGCATCAGCAACACAGTTACTCTGGCTGGGAGTACAATGCTGATGGCCAGGAACAGGTGAGTGTAGACTTGTTGCAGCTGTGAGTACAATACTGATATAGCTGCAACCTTCACTGACTCAATGTCCCCGAATTATACTTTGGGCAATAAAGCCGGCAGCAAGCGATCCTGTTCCCAAGAGTAAAGGGCAAAGATATATACAACCTGAATGAGTGGGATGAGTCCAGGTTTTTAAAAAAGGTTGTGGGACTTTGATTTTCAGTCAATTCACGCACACCTCCCACCGCACCTCCTCCAAATAACCCCCCCCCAACCACCCACCCCCCCCACCCCCCACCCCCCACCCACCCCCCCCCCCCACCCCACCACACCCCCCCCCCCCCCCCCCCCCCCCCCCCCACCACCACCCCCCCCCCCCCACACACACCACCCCCCCCCCCCCACACACACACCACCCCCCCACCCACCCACACACACACCACCCCCCCACCCACACACACACCACCCCCCCACCCACCCACACACACACCACCCCCCACCCACCCACACACACACCACCCCCCCCAACCCACACACACACCACCCCCCCCACCCACACACACACCACCCCCCCCACCTACACACACACACACACACCACCCCACCCTCCCACACACACACCACCCCCCCACCCCACCCACACACACACACACCACCCCCCCACCCACACACACACCACTCCCCCACCCCACCCACACACACACACACCACCCCCCGACCCACACACACACACACCACCCCCCAACCCCACCCACACACACACACACCACCCCCCCACCCACACACACACACACCACCCCCCCACCCCACCCACACACACACACACCACCCCCCCACCCCTCCCACACACACACCACCCCCCCACCCACACACACCACCCCCCCACCCACACACACACACCACCCCCCACACCACCCACACACACACCACCCCCCACCCACACACACACCACCCCCCACCCACACACACACCACCCCCCACCCACATACACACACCACCCCCCCACCCAGCCACCCCCAACACCACCACCCCACCCACCCACCCACACACCCACACACCACCCCCCCACCCACCCACACACCCACCCCCAACACCACCACCCCACCCACCCACCCCCAACATCATCCCCACCCACTCACACACCACCCCCCCACCCACCCACACACCACCACCCCACCCACCCACACACCCACCCCCAACACCACCACCCCACCCACTCACCCCCAACATCATCCCCACCCACCCACACACCACCACCCCACCCACCCACACACCCACCCCCAACACCACCACCCCACCCACCCACCCCCAACATCATCCCCCACCCACCCACATACCACCACCCCACCCACCCACACACCACCCCCCACCCACCCACCTACACACCACTCCCCCACCTGTCCACACACCACCCCCCCCACCCACAAACACACACACACACACACAAAACTCATTTCGCAGGAGTATTGAAATGAGTGATTCTGTATAATATATGCAGATAGAACGGTAGATTCCTTCGATACCAGAACTATTTCCACAGATCTAACATGGCAAAGATCAATATTGATCTTCAACAGTTTATACATTGAGTATTGCTGAAAAAGAGACATGTCGAATCTTTTCACCTTTCACTCATCAGGATACACCACAGGAATACCAAAATATTCCTGCTAAGTGTTCTGATGAGTGCAAGATGAAAAGCTTTGACATGTCTCTTTTTACAGCAATACTCAAGTTCTGTGCTACCAAACAACAATTTATACATCTATGTTATTGTGAAAGCACATTAAAATACCCACGAGTGTACATTAAACTGGGCATGCTGTAGCAATACAGTGAAAAGTTGGAATAGTCACATCTTGGCATTGGGGTGTAGTCACGCCCGCGGCACCATGTGGCTGGCATCCATTGGCTCACTTGATGTCTTCCACAACCCGAGGGGAAACTGCAGGATCTTGATTGCTTCATTGGCTCAAATTTGCAAATTGTTGGAAGGGGCTGTCTGATTTTTATTACTTGCTTCCTCCTTATAGTTGTCCTGCTGGCATAGGGCACCTGAACGAGGGCACATGGCACACCCCTTTACCACACACCTGAGCATAGTAGTACAGATTCACTCAAAGCTTTCTGTGTCTTGGGTCATATCTGACTGGAATCCATACTGCAGCCTCTGACTGATTTCACCGTTTCCTTTATTCTATGCACAGTGTACCTTTTCTTTAACTACTAAAACAATCCATTTTAAATGTGTACAGAGAGTTGATCAGTAAACTGCAAAAAAAGTGCTCAAACTCTTTCTGACATTGTTTCGCTTGACTCTTGTGACATTAATTCCTTAACTGAACAGAAGGGGGTGGCCTATGGTAATACCACACCATGCGATGGAATAAATAGCCCAACAAACTTGCCACACTCATCTAAACTGGCACCACAGAGGTATGATTCAATAGGGCCTGGGTGTACACACATAATGTTTTAACTATCACGTGTCCCTCAATGTAACAGGAAAATCACATCCAGCTTTCTTAAGAAAAGATTTCCCTTCATAACTTCCTTTGTTAAATCCTTCAGCACAAAAAGATAGCCCTCCAATATCTGATAATAGGCCTCTCTTTAACTATTCAAGGGTTTTCAGGTGACTTACAGATCATTCAAAGTGTACTATGAATTGAGAATTGATGGTGCATTTCTGTAATTTTACTGGATAGTATTCAATAATACAAAATTATAGAAATCACAGCACATGAGGCCATTTAGCTCCAAACATCTTTTGGAAAATTCTTTCATGGAATTTGGGTGTCGCTACCAAGACGAGCATTTGTCACCCATCCCTAATTGCCCTTGAACTGAGTGGCTTGCTTGGCCGTTTCAGAGGGTAGTTAAGAGTCAACCACATTGCTGTGTGTCTGGGGTCACATGTAGGCCAGACTGGGTAAGGACAGCAGATTTCCTTCCCTAAGGGCATTGGTGAACCAGATGGGTTTTTATGACAATTGATGATGGTTTCATGGTCATCATTAATTCCAGATTTATTAATTGAATTTAATTTCCACTGGTCATCATGGTGGGATTTGAACCCATGTCCCTAGAGCATTTGCTGGGGCCTCTGAATTACTCATCTGGCGGTATTACCAGTATGCCACAGTCTTCCCGTTATTTGTTATTACTTCACCATCCCCATTATCCGTTGTATCTTTCTATAATATGCCAAAACCAGTACAGGGGTGGCACATCCCATTGCAAACTGCCATGTAAACATTTCCTATGAGGATTCTCACTTTAAGACGGTCTTGCTTACCTGTTTTACTGTGACGCTGGGAGGCAGCACTAGAACAGGAGTTTCAATGTAAGTCCTGACTTACCCTCAGAGCCTGGGAGCCTGTTGATCTGTTCTCACAGCCCCTGTCGAACTCTCTCCTGTGAGTGGTGTCTGATTCTTTCCTTTGTTAATTTTTACTTCTTTCAAATCTTAACATTTTGCTGGCTTTTCAAACATTTTGGATTTTCCGCCTATTTTGCTCTCAGTAAGCTATGTTTTTCGTCTAGTTTTCATTGAATATTCTGCCATTAATTTCATTTTTTCCATTGCACTCCACTTTACCCCACTTGTGTCTTTGTCCCTGCTCTGGTTCCAAGCCTGACTTTTCCATCATTAGCCACCTCTTTTCTGATGCTCAGGCCCTATCCCACCCTCAGTCTCCACCTTCACCACTGACTCAGCTTCTAATGCCACCCCCCACCCCCCTCCATCACAGATCCTGTACCAGCAACTCTTCTCTAACCTGCAGTCACTGCCCCCTTGCATCTGCTGAGGGTGATTTGTCTGTAATCATTCTTGGCCACTTACAGCCTATCCTATGTCACAATTTCCCTTCCATCTGATCTCTGCCTCTTCTTGCGATATGTATTTTTTGTGAACATACGAATTAGGAGTGAGAGGAGGCCACTCGGCCCCTCAAGCCTGCTCCACCATTCAATAAGATCATGGCCGATTTGATTGTAACCTCAACCCCACATTCCGCCTACCCCCGATAGCCTTTCACTCTCTCGTTTGTCAAGAATCTATCTACCTCTGCCTTAAAAATATTCATTGACCCTGCCTCCGCCGCTCTCTGGAGAAGAGAGTTCAAACGACCCCTGACCCTCTGAGAGAAAAGAATTCTCCTCATCTCCGTCTTAGACGGGAGACCCCTTATTTTTAAACTGTGTCCCCTAGTTCTAGTCTCTCCCACAAGGGGAAACATCTTCTCAGTATCCACCTTGTCGAGTCCCCTCAGGATGTTATATGTTTCAATAGGATCACCTCTCAATCTTCTCAACAATTCAAACGGAAAGAGGTAGGTTTTACGGAGTGTCTTAAAGGAGGGGAAATGAGGTGGAGAGGCATAGGGAGGGAATTTCAGAGCTTAAGTCCTTGACAGCTGTAAGCACGGCCACCAATAGTGGAGCGATTAAAATTGGGTGCAGGAGGAGATTAGAGAGTTGGGGTGGAGGGGGGAGGACATGGCGGGATCTGAAAACAAGGAGGAGAATTTTAAAATTGAGTGGCTGCTGGCCCGGGAGCCAATGTAGCTCAGCGAGCGCAGGGGTGATGGGTGAACAGGACCTAGCAGTAGCTAGATACAGGCAGGGTGGAAGATGGGAGGTTCAGCAGGAGTGCGTTGGACGAATCAAGGCTACAGGTAACAAAGGCACGAATGAGGGTTTCAGCAGCAGATGAGCTGAGGAAGGGATGAATTTAAGTGATGTTACACAAGTGGAAACAGGCCATTTTTTACATTGAGTTCAATCAGCAAAGCATCCCATTAAAAACCACAATCATTTGAGAAAAGCAAGTTCACTTATTGACTAAAAAAACAAACACTCAAAAAAAAATCTCTAGCACAACTGTAAACAAACATTAGTCTTGGCAAATCAAAACAACGCGCTGGAAAAACTCAGCAGGTCTGGCAGTATCTGTGGAGATGAAACAGAGTTAACCTTTCGAGTACAATATGACTCCTCTTCAGACTCTTCTTGGCAAATATCATTCAACACATATAAAGCTTCCCCACATACATCATCCAGGTAAATCTAGATGTTCACACAAATTGCTGCAGATAAATACAAATAAATTATCATAAGATACAAATATCATGACCAAAACGCATATCGGCTGAAAGTGAAACACGCACACACACACTCACACACACACTCACGCACACGCACACACACGTGCACACACACACACGTGCACACACACACACACGCATACACTCATGCACACGTGCACACACACACACACTCACACACTCACGCACACGTGCACACACACGCACACGCACACACACGCATACACTCATGCACACGTGCACACACACACACATGCACACGCACACACACGCACACACATGCACACACTCATGCACACGTGCACACGCACACACTCACGTGCACACACATGCACGCACACGCACACATGTACACGCACACACGCACACGGTGACACAAGGTAAAGTCGCACAGAGAAATCACAATGACAGAATGAGAATGGACATAAATCATAAGGTGATAGGACCCAATGTGAGTAATGTCACAGATCTGCCAGTGATATATTAACCACTTGATGTTGGTAACACTGTAATACCCCCAGTCCATTGAAATCGCTGGCCAAGGCTGTAAGTAAAATGCTTCTTGTTCTTAGCCGTTCCACGGGCAGTGCTGCAACCAATTCTGAACCTGTTACCACAAACACAGCGAAAAGGCAAAACCAGAACCCCAGAGCTTACCCTGCCTGTTTCCATTATCGATGCAGACGAACCTGCTGCGTCTGTCCAGCATTTGGTTTTCTGTTCCATCTTCCCAGCGTTTTTGCCATTTTTCTTTTTTGTTTGGAAGCAAGGGAGCCCATGGCACTATTTCGATGAAGAGCAGGGGAGTTCTCCCCGGTGTCCTGGCCAATATTTATCCTTCAATTAACATCACAAACACAGATTATCTGGTCATTATCATGTTGCTGTTTGTGGGAGCTTGCTATGCGCAAATTGGTGCTGCGTTTCCTATATTACAACAGTAACTACACTTCCAAAAGTACTTCATTGGCTGGATAGTACTTTAGGTCATCCTGGGGGCATGAGGGGCGCGTTATTTAAACTCAGGTCTTTCTTTTCTCCCCCAACGCCCCCTCAAGCTAAGTAGGAGCACGACCACCAGAGATGTATAAGTATGTCATAAGTATATCCAAGGGGCATCCAGTATTGGAAGGGATAGGTTAAAACCTGTGAACTGAGGTCTTATCAGATCATTAATATCGCTTTGATCATCTGCAATCAATTTTGATCTGCCTGTTGTGTTAAGATGGTGCTGGAGAGGGGTTAGAAGGTCTGTTCATTGCTCCAGTCCTTCCTATGGTATTCCTGTTTGATTGCTTTTCTTCTAAATTTCAGGCAGTGATTGACAACATGAAGCGCAAGTGTAAATGTCATGGCACCTCTGGCAGTTGCCAGTTTAAAACCTGCTGGCAGGTGACCCCTGATTTTCGACGGGTCGGGGCTGTGTTAAAGGAGCGATTCCAGAACGCGGTGCTCATCAAAACACACAATAAAAACACAGGCCAGTTCAGCCTGAAGCCAAACAGGAGGAGGATTTACAAGGACATGGTGTACTTTGAGAAATCACCTGATTTCTGCGAGAAGGACCTGGGCACAGACTCGCCAGGCACACGGGGACGGGTCTGCAGTAAAACGAGCCAAGGGATGGATAACTGTGACAGCCTGTGCTGTGGGAGAGGGCACAACATCCTCAAACAGAGTCGAAGTGAACAGTGCCACTGCCGGTTCCACTGGTGTTGCTACGTGCTATGTGACGAATGCAGGGTCAGCGAGTGGGTCAACGTGTGCAAGTAACCAATGGGACACCTTTCCTTCTTATGCAATGTAGACTTTCCCTGTCTTTCCCCCCCCTCCCACCCCTACATATTTTGATGGACGAGAGGTGTACTTCCGCATAACGTGCTTGTTGGAGCAGGGAATTCTCATGTGGAGGGAGAAAAGAGCAGCAGCACATTCACTAACCGTCCCTTTTCGCATCACCCAATCTTTGCAGCAATTGGCTGAGAATAGGAAACTATCACAAGGTATTCAGAGCCCACCTCAAATACTGTGAGACTAGCTTATTAGCTTAGCGTGGTGTTGGGGTTGGGGGGAGGGGGGCTGTGGAGATAGAGAACACTGAGTTTCTTAAATCCTTTGAAAGCTGTCTTGTTACACTTCTAACCTGCCAGCCTTTGGATCTATTCTCCAAATTGCACCTGGCGTTATTGCTGAGATGAGAGCCCGTGCCAGCCCTCCCTAGTAGATACAGTGCCGGGTTACTGAACCTCTGCTCCACATTCTGACGACCAGTGCCCGCTCTGGTTGGCGCTGCCACTCTGCTCGGTTCTCTTGTCAAGGGCTTCTTCAGAGCAAGCCCCAATATGACGTTCAGAGTAGCCTCGGGTTGACTGGCAAAATGGACAATTTAAGTTAAGAGCTGTAGGTGTTGTGGCTGCACGGACCCAGGGTAGTCCTTCCGAGAGATAACAGATGTAAATGTTAATCCCACAGCAAGGATGGGATCAGCACAGACCTCAGCTCCAATCAACGTCAGCAGCCGCCATTAACAGATACGAGGAAATAACTTATATTTGTGTAGTGTCCCTTATAAAAAGACCAATCGGAGCGGGGGTAGGTGGACACCCAGCAAGGGGAGCAAAAGGGATTACGGTTGGGGGAATGGGCTGGTGGGGGTGAGAACCAGAGGCATCTTGCAAGAGGGATGTTTTTGAAGTGAAATAGCAAGCTGGGGTTGTTTTGGAAGAGAGGCATATTGGCTGGGAGATCGGTCTCTGGTGGTTAAAGAGAGAGAGAGAGTGGAGAGTGTGACACCAGCAGCAATCCTGAGCCAGAGGAGTTGGAAGGGCCTAGGTTGAGACATTTCCTGCAGAAGATTACTCAGGTTGGGAGGTGGGGGTTGGGGGGTGGATTAAAAACTGAGGGTGAACTCAGTCCCTGGGCCACCATGAGTTGGGCGAGGACATAGACGGCTTTAGTGGGACATCACGCAGGTGAGAGCTTGGGCAAGAGAGTTTGGGATTATTTGAGGATTGAAGGGTGAGGGTAATGGGAAAATGCCTCAAGGTTCTGATGGACAGGCTGAGGAGAAAGCGAGGGTAAGCTGATAATGTTCAGAAGCTGCAGAAATTCTGGTAGTGGATTCTTGAGCGTGGAGCATTCAGCTCAGGGTCTGATGGTCTATGGGGCATTACTGGGCTCAGCTGGAACAGTTAGTAGGAGTCAGTGCCAGAAGCAGTCAGGTACTGGTGAAAGACCGAGAAACTGGCTTCGGTTTTGATAGACCAATACGCACAGCATAGCGCAAAACTGTATTGACCAAGATGTGTAGCCACTGGGACAGGGCATTTTTAATGTGAAATGAGAAATACAACATTGTTAGACTGGATTTTTCCTTTAACCAAAGCCATCCCAAGTTCCCACATTAACAGAGGGATCAAATACCAGTTTAGTTCAAACAATGGAACTGATGGGGATTGTTTGTAACACACTGTTGGCAAAGTTAGCATGAAAGGAACCCAGAGACTGTCTGTTCTACTTGAGTGTTTCAATTTTAAAATCACTTTGATAAATCCAGTACAAAGGATTTCCTACTAAATTACATATCACTAATTATTTAACCAATGTTCTGCCCCATTATTAACTTGCATTCCAGCCCAGGGACATCGGATGTTCAACTCTTCTTTGCAAAGTGCTCATCACAAGGGGAAAGTGGTGGCTTGGCAGACCCCTGGAATGCAGTTCCATGTTAGTGCTCAAGGAGTTGGGGGGCAGGTGCGATGGAGAAAGCAGCCCTTGAACTTTCGGGGGTGGGGGGAGATGAAAAACTGTCTAAAGAATTGCCTTGCTCTGCTCTTGCTCTGTGTCAGCACCTGCTAAACACCTCCCCAACTGGGCCTGCAACCATTCTCAACTGGAGAAGTGCACTTTGAAATGGAAACTGTCTGGAACAGCTGAAGAAAGGATGTTCAGGCTTCAAAGTCAGGTGTTCAAGCTGTTTGGTGAATCACCTTAATTAACTTATTTAACAGCCTGGGGCTTCAGTCTGAGCAAGCACATGGCACCTCAGTCACTGGCATATTCCAACATGGTCAGCATATGTTAAATGTATGTACGTGCTTTGTCTAAGAATTTGTATGTTTAAAAAAATATTAGTTCTAGGCTTTTGGCACTGACATTACAAATTACGTTTTTGATCATTAATTGTCGATATCCTATTCCTCCAGTGTCCTATTTTCCTGTATCTTGCTCATTTGATCTGGAGTATACATTCATATTTTTAACGTTTATATTCATTGTGTGGTTACTTCAATGTTTATGTCTGTACGGTTGATTGGATCACTTCATGTGAAGACATCTTGACAGACAGGGCACCAGGTAAAAACAAGGACAGTCAGACAGGCAGCAGCAGCAGACACCCGACGCTTGCTTGAGATTTATTTTCCTTTAAGGTTCGATGACTATTGTTGCCCTACTCTGAGCAGCACTGTATTCACATCCATACAGAAACCAGTCAAGGTTGCGCATGCAACAAAGCTTCCCAAACTCTTTGGCATATCCCCACAAACTGTGTAGGCTGACTGCTGTGGGAATGCCACATACCTTGAAACGTGCTGTGTCTATGACCCTCCGAGACCCCCTGCGTCCCTCTGACTCCGGCCTTCTGTGCACCCCTGATTTCCCGCACCTCACCGTAGGTGGTCGTTCCTTCAGCTGCCTCGCCCTAAGCTCCAGCATTCCCTCCCTAAGCCTTCACATCCCTTCCTCTCTCACCTCCTTTCAGATGCTCCTCTGTCTAACTCTGTCTAACCTCTTGGCCACCTGGTCTAATCCCTCCTTAGTGTGGCCCAACGTCAAATTTTGTCCGATTGCGCTCCTGTGTTGTGCTTTGGGAAACTTTGCTGCGTTGAAGGTGCTATATAAATGCAAGTTGTTGCTTTGCTAAGGACTGAAAGAAGGCTTTTGAGCCTTGTTGCTGTCAAGACCAATAAAGATTCCGATGTCGCTAATTAGGCACGGCATTGAGTGCACTTATTCTGATCACAATTCTGATGGGAGGACCTGGAACTCAGTGCCCACAAGGGTGGTGGATGTGCAAGCAGTCAGTGATTTCCAAAGGAAATTGGATGGACATTTGAAGCAAATAAACTTGCCGGGCTGCAGGGATCAGGCGAGGGAGTGGGACTAACTTGACTGCTCTGCGGCGAGCTAGCATGGAATCAATGGGCCAAACAGCCTCCTTCTGTGCCATAAATGACTCCATGACCCAATGCTGTCGTACGAGACAGAGCTAGAATGAGGTATTTGAAGCACAAACAGTCTTCATCACTGGCTCATATTCAGAGAAGTGTCGATGAAATATGGCGTGAGAATTTGAATTGAATATATTATTGCTGTAACTAATAGATTTAATCCTTTTGGATACTGGATGGCTTTGCATTGAAAATATTATTGTTCTCTCCCAATTGACAAATTCATCCCCTATAGATATATACTGTCGCACATTATGATGTAGAAATAAAGGAAACAGGTTGGCACTCCCCACTCCAATCTCACCCAGCTTCATTTTGCCTTTACAAAACACGTGTGTGCCAAAAGGACAGGTTCCAATCAATTCAAAGATACTGCCCAGAGTGGAAGGACGTGAAAGCTTTAGAGAGGGACCCTTGCTCTTCCTGATATATATCAATGACCTAGACTGTGGTGTTCAGGGCATGATTTCAAAATTTGCAGATATTGCGAAGATTGTCAACTGTGCTGGAGATGGCCTTGAACTTCAAAAGGACATAGACATGTTGGTGGATTGGGCAGACAAGTGGCAGATGAGGTTCAATGCAGAGGAGTGTGAGGTGATTCATTTTGGCAGGGAGAATATGGTGAGACAGTATAAAATAAAGGGAGAAACTCTAAAGGAGGTGCAGGAACAGAGGGACCTCGGTGTATATGTACATCAGTCATTGAAGATGGCAGGGCATGTTGAGAGAGCAGTTAATAAAGCATATAGTATCTTAGGCTTTATTAATAGGGGCATTGAGTACAAGAGTAAGGAGGTCATGTTGAACTTGTATATGACACTAGTTAGGCCTCATGTGGAACTGCGTCCAGTTCTGGGCGCCATACTTGAGAAAGGATGTGAAGACATTGGAGAGAGTACAGAGGAGATTCACAAGAATGATCCCAGGGATAAAGAACTGTAGCTACGAGGATAGATTGGAGAGGTTGGGGCTGTTTTCTTTGGAGAAAAGAAGGCTGAGAGGAGACTTGATAGAGGTATTCAAGATCTTCAGGGGTATAGACAGGGTAAATAGTGAGTAACTTCCCACTCAAGAGAACATCAAGAACTAGAGGGCACAGATTCAAAATAATTGGCAGAAGGGGTAAATGTGATGGGAGGAAAAAAGTTTTCACCCAGAGGGTGGTTGGAGCCTGGGACAAACTTCCTGAGAGGGTGGTGGAGGCAGGTTCGACTGAGGTATTCAAAACGGAATTGGATTGCTACCTGAAAAGAGAGAATGCACAAGGTTACGGGGATAAGGCAGGGGAGTGGGACTAGGTAGAATGCTCTTTCAGAGAGCCAGCGCAGACTCGATAGGCCGAGTGGCCTGCTTCTGCACTGTAAAGATTCTCTAATTCTGTGAACCGATCCAGGCATGTGGAACCTCAGTTATGAGGCTAGACTGGAGAAGCTGGGGCTGTTCTCCTTGGAGATGAGGAGGTTGAGAGGAGATTTGATGGAGGTGTTCAAAATCACGAGGGGTCTGGACAGAGTCGATAGAGAGAAACTGTTTCCATTGGTGGAAGGATCGATTACCAGGGGACACTGATTTAAGGTGATTGGCAAAAGAACCAAAGGTGTCATGAGGAAATTTTTTAACGGAGTGAATGGTTAGGGTCTGGAATGCACTGCCTGAGAGTGTGGTGGAGGCAGGTTCAATCGAGGCATTCGAGAGGGGATTGGATAATTACCCGAAAAGATTTACAGGGCTACAGGACAAAAGATGGCAGAGTGGGATCAGCTGAGTCTCTCTTACGGAGGGCCAGCACGGACACAACATGCCGAATGGTCACCTTCTCTGCTGTAACCATTCCATGAAGGTGATGGGAACATAGATATAGACTGAAAAAGATCCAGAACAGCACATGGAGAAGGTCTAATCAAAATAATGGGTATATTATTGACGTGGGGGACTGATTTTGTTTCCAATCACAGTCCAACATTCTTAGAGTGCAATTAGGATTTTTAAATCAACCCGGCCCCATTGTTGTGAGGGCTAACTGTGTTTATGGTGTTAAAATGTGCAGTTTCTAATGTGGAATGAAGGACATTCCTCTGATCAATATAGTCAACCACGGGCTCATG